>NC_091174.1:2295785-2405785 GCF_040958095.1 Procambarus clarkii
GGGTGAGGAGCAGAAGTGGAGTCTGCCCCTGTACTGCCGAGGACTCAGCACCTCATCCCGGAGTACCACAGCGAAGGCCGGCATAGCGAGTCGTTTCAGGTACCCCTCACAGTACCAAGACGTCTCCTCCTTCACTGTCTCTTCCAGGTCGTCACCACCACCACCACCACGACGCCTCTCTCTCTCATCCCCTCACACCACAACCTTCACTAACAGCTGAAACGCCACCAACTCTCTCCTCACAACACACTGTTCACAGCACACTGTTCACTTTGTTACTGTTCCTGCAGCTCCTGTTGCTACTACCGTTCCTCCTGAGCTTCCGTTCCGTTACCTGTTCCGTCTTCCTGGCCTCCCTCAAACACGCAACTAGTCACTATCTTGTTACACCTGTACAATACTAGTTAATTCCATTGAACACCAGAATTAATTCTACTAGCGGCTGTTACTATATATATATATATATATATATATATATATACTGACTTTTAGACTCATACTTATTAGGTTACGCTCGAAATTATAATTAAAATGGCTACTTCCGAGCTGGTAATCTCAAAATCTTGAGTTAGGAAAGCTTGACAAACTCCGCCATCATGAAGGAAGGAACGAAGTACAGCAGAGAGCTTCCCTATGGTAACTTTACCATAGGGAGCTTTAGGCCTGGTCGACGACCGGGCCGCGGGGACGCTAAGCCCCGGAAGCACCTCAAGGTAGGTAACTTAATACAGAAATACCTCGAAGCGACTCGGTAAATTGTGAATCTAAAAATATTAAAACATTTTTAAATCGACGCATCTTTAATGATATATACTGAGGATTATAGCGGTCAGGATACTGAGGATTATGGGGGATTATAGAGGTCAGGGCTTCTGATTCTTGGATTATATTTTCCCGCCATAACGGTGATAGTAAACAGTTCCAGCCCCGCTCCTGTGCCGGGTAAGTCCACAACGGGGCTCACCATAGCCCGTGCTACTTGGAACTTTGTGTTCCCAGTAGCTGAATCTTAAACAACAACAAACGGTGACTGTAAGAGATGTTAAACATCTGTGTATTTTCTCCCCCAATGTTTGTATGTTGGCTTATTTTGTCTCTCACTCTCTCGCCCGTTTTCCTGTGTAATTCACTTTGTTCAATTATCCATTATCTACCATGTATGTTATTTCTATTGTGCTGTTAATTTGCGGGGTGGTTGCTACATGCTACAGCTTCAGTAACATGATTGGTTCGTGCGGCAAGCTTGAGGAGTGTGATTGGTCGGTGCGTCGAGCGTGGGAGAAACGTGATTGGTCCGTGTGCCGTAATGGCAGACTGGCCACCGGATTCAATTGGCCGGATCACGTGAAGGGAGTAAAGACATCTGCGTAATGACTGGTTCGCCTGACGGTGGGATGGTGGTGATTGTGGTGGTGAGAGAGGAGACGCGTACACACTGTCATCTGTGCCCCGTCACGGCATACGCGGCTCCACTAGATAACAGGTCCTGGTCCGAGGCTGCTTTTGCGTTTCCGGGACTCGAATTTATAAAATGAGCCAGTCCAAATTTACTAACAATCATGAGCCAGTCCAAACTTACAATCATTATGGAAATGATTTTTGTCGTAAACAAAAAAATGCATGCACACACCCCCATGGTAAATTTAGAAACACACACACACACACACACACACACACACACACACACACACACACACACACACACACACACACACACACGCACACGCACACACGCACACACATAAATGGAATGCATTAGGAAGTGATGTGGTGGAGGCTGACTCCATACACAGGTTTAAGTGTAGATATGATAGAGCCCAGTAGGCTCAGGAACCTGTACATTAGTTGATTGACGGTTGAGAGGCGGGACCAAAGAGCCAAAGCTCAACCCCCACAAGCACAATTAGGGTGAGTACACACACACGGTGTATGTGGCAGGTGTGGCTTATCATATGTGTGCCAATTATGAGCTACTGGTGGCAGCAGCAGGGTGGGGGGGGGTGGAGAGTATACCCGCTAACACTACACAGGGTGTTGGGTATACTATCTTGCATGGTAGCATACTCAGAGTATGAACCAATATAGTGTTTGCATATAAGAAGCAGTCGAGCAAAAACTATGCATGCACCTGGCAAGCCACAACAGCTGCCACGGTCCACCACAACCGTCCCCCCCCCCCAACTCCACCCAAACACGATAAGCGGTCGGTGGAGCGGCCGCCTCGTGTCTTCCACGATCCGCGTTCGATCCCAGTGGTCCAATTAGATTGGCACCATGTCCTCTCTAAGTTCTAAATAGTCATACTGGCTTGGTGCTTTATCCTCACAATTACCTCACCTGCCCCACCATAACTACCACAACAACGATCCCAACAACTTAAACACACACATTATGGCCACCAGTCTCCACTACTAACATCACCACCATCGCCACCAGTCTCCACCACTAACACCACCACCATCGCCACCACCACTGATGGACGGCCTCGCTAGCCAATCTCACACGATAATAGACATTCTCTAAATAATTACTATGTAAATATTAGCCATGAAGGAAGACAAATATTCCCATGTGTGTAGCAGTTACATTACAACGTGCGGTCTTAATACTGCTCAGAAAACCTGCCCACAGTTAATCTTCACCTCATCACCACAATCATTCACCTCCCCCTCATCACCACAATCACTCATCATCACAATCTATCACCATCCCCACAATCACTCTTACACCCAGCAATATACTCAGTCCTACATACACACACACACTGCACAAGTTGACTAATTATACCTAAATGAGCACTATCGCAAAATCAGCTGATTAAATGACCCCCACACAGTTTGCTGATTATCATAAACAATAACCCACAATTAACTGATTAATGTAAATTAAACAATCAACTGTTTAGAGGAAACCATCTCTATCAGCTGGTTAATACAAGTCTCACACTATCAGCTGATAAACGTAAACAACGTCACATTATCAAGTGAGTACTGTAACTACTTTTTAAATAACAAGAAGGTAAACAAAGAATCAGCTGATCGAATGTAAACAAAGAATCAGCTGATCGAATGTAAACAAAGAATCAGCTGATCGAATGTAAACAAAGAATCAGCTGATCGAATGTAAACAAAGAATCAGCTGATCGAATGTAAACAAAGAATCAGCTGACATATAACAGTTATTTAAAGGGTCTCAGCCTGTCAACCCGGCTCGTAATGAATGAATGTATGTGCATACAGAAAGTGTAGATAGAGAAAATGAACAAGAGAGAACCAGAAGAGGAAGAGAAGGAAATGAGAAAGCCAAAATAGTGAGAAGAAGATCCCAGCCGTTGAAGAAAGCGGTGAAGGTGGTCGAGCTTGAAGTGGGAAGACAAGAGCTGTCTCTTGGTGTCTCTGGTTGTTAGGTAGTTACTGAGTGATTCTTTGTTTACATTCGATCAGCTGAGTCTTTGTTTACATTCGATCAGCTGATTCTTTGTTTACATTCGATCAGCTGATTCTTTGTTTACATTTGATCAGCTGATTCTTTGTTTACATTCGATCAGCTGATTCTTTGTTTACCTTATTGTTATTTAAAAAGTAGTAGGTAGTTATATCTTGGTGTGGGCCGGCGGGTGGAAAGATGGCTCTGTGAGAAATAAGCTGTTAGGAGGGAAATAGAGATTACAAGATAGAGGGAACGAGAGATGTGAAGGAGAAAAGCAGAAAGCAATGAAAGGAGAGGGAGTAAAAGAGGTGGAGGGGAAGGGAAGATAATCAGGGGAAAGGAGACGGAACGAGAAATAAAGGGAGTGGCGAGGGAGGAGGCAGAGGAGTTAGGAAGGTTTTCATGTGAAGTAATTGTGGGAGTTTGGAGCTGTGAGGCGCGCCTCCTGCCCCCCCTCCCTCCCCCCTCTCTCCCTCCCTCCCTCGTCCCCCTCCCCCCCCCCCCCTCCCCTCCCCACACACACACACCATAAGCCTAACACCTGCACCTCACTTTACAAGTTATCGACAGCAAAGTCCAAATTTATGTGATTTAGTGGAGTTTAAGCGTCTCAATTTGAATAGATTCTCAGAGTTACGAGCGTCGCTCTCAGTTGGCCGGGAGCGGTTGTGTCTAAGGCGGTGGTGGGCTTGTGGTTACCTTAAACCACTATAGGTTAGGGCGCTTGTTAAGTGGTGCCCTACCACCCACGTTCACTGGTCCTGCTTACACTACTATCATAGATACCACAGATATGTACTGCAGCAGTCACTGCTGAACTACACAGCCGCCACCACCACCATCACTACCACCACCACCACCATCATCACCACCACCACCACCACCACCATCACCACCACCACCACCACCACTATCACCACCACAGGTACAGCAGGACTAGAAGACGGGGCATAAAGAGGTAGACCTTACTTCCCCAGAGTCACTGGTAGGTAAGCACCGATAGGTAAGCACTACAACCACCAATACCCCAAAAATAATTGCAGGACCACCGCCCCCCCCACCCCCCCCCTCCCCTCCCCCTCCTCCAGGGCCCCCAGCTGCTGCAGCAACATCAACACGGACCCCGTTATAGGAGTGGCTACCACCCCCCCAGGCTCCCTCTAACTGTGGTGGGGGTGGTGGTGGGGGTGGTAGAGGGGGGCGTTGTCTCTACCGCCCCCCACCCACCTACCACAACTCTCGCCACCACAACTACCATCCCTTTCCTCCCCTGCTACTTCCCCACCACTACCGTTGCAACCCGTTCTCGCACTTGCTTTTAGTCAATATTGGCTTATTTAATAAGTGCATATGTGACATACTTATTGGTTGTGAATATTTTGGTTTACCTTGAAAAGCTTCATAGAAAACACCGACCTCACCTAACCTTCTTAGTATGTTAAGATAAGCATCTTATTGCTTCTTATTTACAATTATTACTTAACCTATCAATGGTATAGGTTAAGTAATAATTGTAATTACCTATCAACGGTATAGGTTAAGTAATAATTGTAATTAAGAAGCAATAAGATGCTTATCTTAACATACTAAGAAGGTTAGGTGAGGTCGGTGTTTTCTATGAAGCTTTTCAAGGTAAACTAAAATATTCACAACCAATTAGCATGTCACATATGCACTTATTAAATAAGCCAATATTGACAGAAAGCAAGTGCGAGAACGGGTTGCAAAGTTAGCAAGGCACGTCGGGAGAACTAAGGGTTGTTAGACTAAGCATCAGCGGGATATGGAAAGTTGGCAAACATTATAAAAACCTAAATAAAAGGACTCTTTCATTGTAATTTACACAACCTATGTCAGACCACTATTGGAATACGCAGCACCGGCATGTAACTCGCACCTTGTGAAGCACAAAACCAAAATTTTAAAAATACAAAGATCTGCAACAACATTAGTGCCAGAATTAAGAGGACTAAGCTACAAGGACAGGTTAAGACAGCAAAATATCAAACTCCTGAAGGAGATAAAACTGAGGAAGTATGATCACAACATACAAGATACCGAGAAGAGACAAGGTAGATAAAGACAGCCTATTTAAACTGAGAGCAAGTAGGACTAGAGAACACAGGAAGAAGTTAGAAACGGAAATGAGTCGAAGGGAATGTAAAGAAATCCTCGTACCCGGACCACAGGATCACAAGTCCAGCGTGCTGTCCGCTCGGCCGACCGGCTCCCGACCGGCTCTCCGGCTGGTCAACAAGTGGAATGCACAAGTTGTGGAAGCCACACCAAGAATTCAGACGCTGGGAAAGCTAAATTATAAATCAACAGGTACAACAAGGTTGGTAGATAAGGTCTAAAATAGCTAGACCCTAAGTAAGTAGCACTATCTTCCCCCACACCCACCCAGCGGTCTTGGAGAAGCCCCATGCTGGGAGCCACGGGCATTGTCCAACTGTTCCATGACCCCACCAGCGCCTCCACAAGTGCCAGGAGCACCAGGTAACTGTTCCATGACCCCACCAGCTCCTCCACAAGTGCCAGGAGCACCAGGTAACTGTTCCTGGACCCCACCAGCTCCTCCTCAAGTGCCAGGAGCACCAGGTAACTGTTCCATGACCCCACCAGCGCCTCCACAAGTGCCAGGAGCACCAGGTAACTGTTCCATGACCCACCAGCTCCTCCTCAAGTGCCAGGAGCACCAGGTAACTGTTCCTGGCCCCCCACCAGCATCTCCACAAGTGCCAGGAGCACCAGGTAACTGTTCCTGAACCTCACCAGCGCCTCCACAAGTGCCAGGAGCACCAGGTAGCTGTTCCTGGACCTGGACCTTCACAAGTGCCAGGAGCACCAGGTAACTGTTCCATGACCCCACCAGCTCCTCCACAAGTGCCAGGAGCACCAGGTAACTGTTCCATGACCCCACCAGCTCCTCCTCAAGTGCCAGGAGCACCAGGTAACTGTTCCATGACCCCACCAGCTCCTCCACAAGTGCCAGGAGCACCAGGTAACTGTTCCATGACCCCACCAGCTCCTCCTCAAGTGCCAGGAGCACCAGGTAACTGTTCCATGACCCCACCAGCTCCTCCACAAGTGCCAGGAGCACCAGGTAACTGTTCCATGACCCCACCAGCGCCTCCACAAGTGCCAGGAGCACCAGGTAACTGTTCCATGACCCCACCAGCTCCTCCACAAGTGCCAGGAGCACCAGGTAACTGTTCCATGACCCCACCAGCGCCTCCACAAGTGCCAGGAGCACCAGGTAACTGTTCCTGGCCCCCACCAGCGCCTCCACAAGTGCCAGGAGCACCAGGTAACTGTTCCATGACCCCACCAGCTCCTCCACAAGTGCCAGGAGCACCAGGTAACTGTTCCATGACCCCACCAGCGCCTCCACAAGTGCCAGGAGCACCAGGTAACTGTTCCTGGCCCCCACCAGCGCCTCCACAAGTGCCAGGAGCACCAGGTAACTGTTCCATGACCCCACCAGCGCCTCCACAAGTGCCAGGAGCACCAGGTAACTGTTCCTGGCCCCCACCAGCGCCTCCACAAGTGCCAGGAGCACCAGGTAACTGTTCCATGACCCCACCAGCTCCTCCACAAGTGCCAGGAGCACCAGGTAACTGTTCCATGACCCCACCAGCGCCTCCACAAGTGCCAGGAGCACCAGGTAACTGTTCCTGGCCCCCACCAGCGCCTCCACAAGTGCCAGGAGCACCAGGTAACTGTTCCATGACCCCACCAACACCTCCTCAAGTGCCAGGAACACTTACCATTAGTAACATGGTTTAAATAACGTTGCACCGCAACACTTGTGAAAGTGTTGTTATCATAGGAATAAAAAGATTATGATTTTAAAAGATAAGCTTTTATCATCATGACTGTGGCGAGCCAAACCTGAACGCTCATAATCTATACAATGTAATGACTGTCTATATGTCTTTCTGTTCCAAGTTGGAGGGCAGCCACCCTAGGATAGCTTCACCGAATTTTTAACAGGTATTGCTAGTGGTTACGTGCCCATCATGGGTGGATCAGGATTGGAATCAATGAAAAAAATAAGTGCCACGTGGCACTTTGTTAAATTTACACCCATGAGAAACTTCCAACATGAAGGTCTGTTACCCTTCCAACATGAAGTATACTTTTGCCACATTTAGTGAAGGGAAATCGACTTGAGAATGGTCCAGGACGGACCGAAACGTCGTCGTCCCTTCACCTTCTAGTGTGTGGTCTGGTCAACATCAGCCACGTTATTGTGACTCCTCGCCTGCACTTAGTGAAGATATTCACATGTGTAAAGATCCACTGTGACACTGTAATAAGCGGCCTCGCTAGACGACTGCAGGCCGGGAGGGTAAAGTTCTTGAGCAGTGAGTCACATGATCGATACCCGGTGTGTAAACTGGGAGTCAGCTGGCTAACAGTTAGCTGGTAAACTGAGTCAGTAGACACTGTAAACTGTTGAGTGGTGAGATCCAGGTCACAATATGGAGACCATAAGTTAGCTGACTGATGGAGGCCATGTTAACAATATGATATATTTCAGAGTGTAACCTACATTAACTAACACTGCCTTAACTAACACTGCCACAACCCAACATGGCCTAACTAACCCTGTCACAACCCAACACAACCTAACTAACCCTGCCAGATTCCTGAGCCTATTGGGCTCTATCGTATCTACATTTGAAACTGTGTATGGAGTCAGCCTCCACCACATCACTGCCTAATGCATTCCATTTACTAACCACTCTGACACTGAAAAAATTATTTCTAATGTCTCTGTGGCTCATCTGGGTACTCAGTTTCCACCTGTGTCCCCTTGTTCGTGTCCCACCCGTTCTGAAGAGTTTGTCTTTGTCCACCCTGTCAATTCCCCTGAGAATTTTGTAGGTAGTTATCAAGTCTCCCCTTACACGTGTGTGTGTGCGTTTGTACATCCTCCCCCCCCCCCTCCCCAGTAATGTACTCAGCACTAGGTGAGTACATTACCACTAGGGGAGTACACGACACCATTGAGTACTGTGGTATATGCTCCCGTGCCGTGGTCGCCATGGTGACGCCATCAAAACATAACCTTGACCAGTCACAGTCCCAAGGGAACAACAACGCACAAATTCCCTTATGAAATATGACACAAAATACCTGTGGTCACTTTCCATAGTTTGTATAGCATCCCGACCCGTGGTTAGGCTTCTTAGCCTGGTGATACGATGATCAGTGAGGCTGTTGTGGCCGCGGCCACCACACCCCCATGCTCCTAGCTGCAGGAACTTGCTGTAGTAGCAGCTAGTTTAGACCTATTGTCTTATGTATGACCCTCTGTCCTGCGTGACAGTGAATACTAGCATTATCCTCACTTAATAAGACTATCAAAATCCTCAGATTAAGCAAAATTGTAATTAATTTTGTCAATAAAGATGTTAATAATAATAATAAGCTAAGGCTACATATAGGCCCTTCTTCAACACCAAAGAATTGCTCCGGTAATATTTTAATGTTGTGTTGATAAAAGGTTCAGTGGCGAACCTGTTGTGTTCGTACAAGGTTGTCTGGTCACGCCTCGAACCCCAGTTCTCTGATGAGGAAGCCTAAGGCTTATCTAGGAACCCCCTCCCCCTTCCCCCCCCCACCCTAGGTCAACTATTGACCTTCCTCAGGAGGCATCACACAACAGTTGCCCAACTCCAGGGAATAAATTTGACTGCTAAGTTAACATGAGGTGAAAAGAAAGGAAATGTACCTAACAGTTTCTGTCGTGCCGGGGTATTGAACCCAATACCCTTGGTTGTGAGCTGTGTGTGTGTGTGTGTGTGTGTGTGTGTGTGTGTGTGTGTGTGTGTGTGTGTGTGTGTGTGTGTGTGTGTGTGTGTGTGTGTGTACGTGTGTGTGTGTACGTGTGTGTGTGTACGTGTGTGTGTACGTGTGTGTGTACGTGTGTGTGTGTACGTGTGTGTGTGTACGTGTGTGTGTGTACGTGTGTGTGTGTGTGTGTGTGTGTGTGTGTGTGTGTGTGTGTGTGTGTGTGTGTGTGTGTGTGTGTGTGTGTGTGTGTGTGTGTGTGTGTGTGTATTCATCTAGTTATGCTTGCGGAGGTTGAGCTCTGGCTCTTTGGTCCCGCCTCTCCATTGTCAATCAACTGGTGTACAGGTTCCCGAGCCTACTGGGCTCTATCATATCTACACTTGAAGCTGTGTGTGTGTGTGTGTGTGTGTAAGAGAGGCCTAAGATACAGGACGGATTACTGCGGTAAACAGTAAAGGTGATAGCATGGCTCCTGGGTTATGGGAGATGAAGCTGTCCAGACTGCATGACCTATCTTATCCCCGACACACCATTCTAACGCGGCTACGGAGCCTAATATGTTCCCACACTCACCCACAACAATCCCTCGCTCTCTATGAATACATCGCCAAGCAATTGACAACAAAAATACATGTGCATATTTATGCGTAGCTTAGTTTACCGTCGTAATATATTGGCACGAGTGTGGTAATTATTATTGTACATGCACCAATGTACAAATTATGAACATATTTGAACACCGCCTTCGCCATCACAGCCGTTCAAACATATCACTTCTGCAGTTTTTCAAATTCAAATTTTTATTCAGGAAAAGTACATACATAGATGATTTACAAACATAATTGTGAATTTATAGAGCTAGTACCTACAATACCTAAAGCCACTAATACGCTTAGCGTTTCGGGCTCTTCTTTGCATCAAAAGTTTGTTTACAATGTAATACGGTCTATATATCTGTATCCACACAAGTCTATTGACACTTTCCTGTACATGTTGAAACTTCCTGTTGCTTTGGAGTCTCTCTCTCTCTCCGGGAGCCGGTCGGCCGAGCGGACAGCACGCTGGACTAGTGATCCTGTGGTCCCGGGTTCGATCCCAGGCGCCGGCGAGAAACAATGGGCAGAGTTTCTTTCACCCTATGCCCCTGTTACCTAGCAGTAAAATAGGTACCTGGGTGTTAGTCAGCTGTCACGGGCTGCTTCCTGGGGGTGGAGGCCTGGTCGAGGACCTGGCCGCGGGGACACTAAAAGCCCCGAAATCATCTCAAGATAACCTCAAGATAACCTCTCTCTTGCAGCCTAATCCAGCTATTTAACATGTGCTTCCAACTGAATAATGTTATTAACCTTTCCTGTGTGGCTGATATTCGTCCCATTTACAGATTGTTACTAATCACTTATAAACACTTATAATCACAGCCCAACTACACAATTTCTAACTTTCAAGACCACACTTTATGTGAAACTGTTACCATGTGATTTTCTTTCAAATTCCAATTTACAAAAACTATGTTCTTGTTATTATATAAGTTTAACTTTAGGATCATTTCTACGCTAAGACACCTTAAGTGTCTTTGTTAAGGGCGCCTTTGATGAAAAGACACTTAGTTTTTCACTTGTAATGTCTTTGTTTACACTTCTGATAGAAATTATAAAACTGTTCACTTATAAAGACACGATACCTTAAATAACGTATAACTTAGTATGTGTATAAACAAATAGGAATACGGACGAACCAATACACTTCTACAGGCGTTAAAACACATCCTTACAAACTCACAGCTCACATACACACCCTGACATACACACCTCACACACATGGACCTCACACACACACATGGACCTCACACACACACACACACCTCATCCTCCCATACACACCTCAATCTTCCACACACACACACATGGACCTCACACACACCTCAATCTCCCACACACACATGGACCTCACACACACCTCAATCTCCCACACACACATGGACCTCACAACCGTTGATCTAGGGACATACACGATCGTACAGGATGGAGAACAAACACATCACTTATCGCCTCATATCTTTATCATTTATTCAAAGTGATAAGGTATAACAAACTATCGTTCTGAAAGACACAGACGGTTTGTCTATGTCTCACACACACACACACACACACACACACACACACACACACACACACTAGCTACGAATATTGCAGACACGCATTAAAACGCAGCTGTAGGGAACAAGCCGAAGAATGTTATCGATACAACTCCGATTAAAGACACTAAAAAGACCAGACAGATAGTCAAGCCTTTACAGAGAGACAACTCCGGCTTAGACAGTCAGCCAGAGACGGAGGTCATGACGGGGATGACAGCACAGGAGGGTGGAGACAGACAAGAGGAGCGAGAAGTAATGTTCACTACACTAGAGTCACGTGCACACTGCGGTCCTTCCTCCTGACTGGCGTCGAACTATCCCCCCCCCCACCACCCGCTGCTGCTGCTGCTGCTGCTCCCAACCCCCATCTTCCCCGCCACCACTACTGTTATCACTACCACCAACACTTATATCACTACCACTACCATCACCATCAACACTTATATCACTACCATCACCACTTGCACCACTGCCATCACCACCAACACTTATATCTTCACAACACTTGTATCATTACCACTACCACCACCACCTGCACCACTACCATCACCACCAATACTTATATCACTACCACCACCACCTGCACCACCACCTGCACCACCACCTGCACCACCACCACCAACACCTACAACACCACCTACACCACCACATCACCAACACCACCACATCACCACCAACACCTACACCACAGACAGGGTAAACAGAGGGGGTGTAACTTTACTGCTACACTCTGGATCTTTAGAGAAGTCAAATTATCAGAGGAATCCGCCCAGCTCGAGTACATACAAGGATTAACAATAGCGTGAGACATGAAGTGGGTGGAGCGGTGACTTACACTCTCACCACCAAACAATACAAGTCTAGGGAACAATACGACCTATGCAAAAAGAGAACTGCCTAAAGGGAACAGAAAAGGCAGCACAGAGGCATGGGGAACAAGAGCCAAAATCCTAATACCAAAGATCTTTAACCCACAGGAAAGAAAGAGGGTCCTTGTTTCCCAAGGACCCTCCACAGGAATGTTGAGACTTGGAGAATAAAACTTGTAGACATGACATATATAACAACATATTACAGGAGGAACAAGAGTAAAAAGAGAGGACCCGAAATACTAACGGTGTGGTGGTCAGCATTGATTCAAAAGCAGCACTACAAAGCCTAATAATAAAAAACGGACAGAAAACTTTGCGATAGTCGCTGAAATTAAGAGAGCTGTGAGGGGTACTAATCAACCAGGGAAGAGTCGTCAAGTTTCTGTGGATCCCCTCCTATGTTGATGCTCCCCCTCCCATGTTGGGGCTCCCCCTCCCATGTTGGAATATGTGGGAATGAACGAGCAGATATGCTGGCTGCTGAAGGCGCTGGAGGAGACCATATTGAATACTTCATACCCAAGACTCTACTACAAATTAGAGGTACTGTATTTGGTATTGTCAGGCAACATCACCGTGACACGGTAACTGAAGAAAGGAGGATAGAAGCACAAACCATTGAATCTGTACGATGGTACAACATGGTTGCAGCTGGCAATCCCAATCATTATGGACGAAGAAGAGGTGGTGGCCGCGGGAGAGAATCAGTAATAGCAAGAGTTCGTCTTGGATACAAATAATAATGGAGATTCGGAATGGAAACAACAGTTGAGCAGCGGAGTTGCAGAATCTGTGGTGAGAGTGACGGACACCGCCTTGACCACTACCTGAGAGAATGTAAACACCTGAGAGACATTAGAAATATTTGTAGAATAAACCCCACTTTGTTTGAGTTAGGAAAACAGTGTCAAATATAGATACTGTTCTTAAAAGATTCCCCCCATTTTGCACCCGCAAGATAAGGTAAGATTTTAAGGGTTGACAAATGTTAATTTTCTTGTTTGAGGAGCTGTTCACTTGAGACAGTTAAGCAAGTCCCAGCTGTGTCTGGGTACAAGTGACAGGATGAACAACCCAGCGGGTTTTCTTCCTATTGGGGAGTGTTGTACATGCTGCTATGGCGGTGTGTCCACTCACAAGATGAGTGGCGCTGCCCAATACTGTCACTATGGCGGTGTGTCCACTCACAAGATGAGTGGCGCTGCCCAATACTGTCACTATGGCGGTGTGTCCACTCACAAGATGAGTGGCGCTGCCCAATAAACTCGCCCCTCGGGGCAAAATTAAATGAAGAGCAAAAACATTAAAAATGCGACATATTAGTACAAATTAAAGGCAGTAAAACTGACGTTTTCTATACATGGGCCTCGATAGACAAGTAGGGTTGCATATGTTAGTACTTTTCTAGTTAGACAAAAGCGTTTCAGTTTTTTAACGGAGTAGAAAATATAAAAAAAAAAAACTGAGGTTAAAGATACAATTCAAAAGGGTTCGAACTATACAATTCAGGTTGAAAAAAAAAATCTTTTTAGTGTTTCCGACTAGCAGTGAAATTTCCTTCCAAGACAATGATTATAGGTTAAGTGGGAGCCATTCACAGGCTGGAGGAATGTTGATTTTTACCTTCTGGTATTAACATGAAACTGTGAAAGTTTATGCTCGAAGCTCGTTTTCTGTTCGCTAAAACCGCATATATTATTAGATTAGGGGGTACTGTATTAATTTAGGTTATGCTGAGCAGGGCACCTTTGGGTTGGTTTTAAACTCTTTGACGAACAGTCTTGTGTAAGGTGACTTACACAAGACTTGTGTAAGTCACTTGTATCCGAGAGGACACTTCTGACGTCATCCGGATGGATAAACTTGCCTGTTTTTTTATTATTATTTTCTACCACAGACGTGGCCACACATTTACAATGCTAACCATCATATATACATTTTCTTCTGTCCTCCATGGACAGGGTTAGAGATGTGTTAAACATATAGTTCAGGGGGTTTATTGAACAATCAACCACAGAAGGTGATTCGGTGCTTTTAAAATGCTAAGCTAACCTACATACGTAAATACATGGGACCAAAGAGCCAAAGCTCAACCCCCGCAAGCACAATTAGGTGAGTACATAGATACACAAATTTACGTATGCCCTACATAGGAACTTGGCAAGAAAAAAATTGCCTGTGGTTATCTTGAGATGATTTCTGGGCTTTAGTGTCCCGGCGGCCCGGTCCTCGACCAGGCCTCCACCCCCAGGAAGCAGCCCGTGACAGCTGACTAACACCCAGGTACCTATTTTACTGCTAGGTAACAGGGGCATAGGGTGAAAGAAACTTTGCCCATTGTTTCTCGCCGGCGCCTGAGATCGAACCCGGGACCACAGGATCACAAGTCCAGCGTGCTGTCCGCTCGGCCGACCGGCTCCCTAGACGAACCCAGACGCCATCACCTTCATTTATTTTCTATCTAACTTTTGTGACTGTATCTCTTCATCTCTATTGTACCTCGTTACTGTGTAGCAAGGAGGGAGGCTGATCCCTGGACACGGGAGCCAGCAAAGGCAAGATAGTGGGGATAGTCAGCTGTGAAGCAGCCGTACCACTCTCTAATGATGGATGAAGCCCCATTACAGCAGGAAGGACGACAGCTGAGGCAGGTCGGATGATGGGTGAGAGGGCGAGGAAGATAAAGGTGAATCATGAGATATTAACGAGGAGTCAACTATGAGGTTGGACCTCGTCTGGCCCGTGTAGGGAAGAGTCTCTGAGGGAAACAACCTGCTTGTCGAGTCGTTCAGCGATATGTGTCATCATATCAGAGATGGGCACCACTGTCTTAAACAGTTATGGTAGATAACATAATCGGAAATCCAACTTACCGTAGTAGAGAAATGAATACCTTCCAGCAAACACCTGACGCTGTTATTCCTGAAGCAGCTCATCAATACTCACCAAATGTGCGAGTTTTCCAGTCATTATTGTCTCAAAATTTCCTCTCTGTTACCTGGTCTTAGAGATATCCTCCTAAGCAGCAAAGTCCCACTTTAATTTTCAGTTTGCTGAAGTTATGTCGTTTGAGTGAGTGGGATATGGGTGGAATTGGGTATGGGAGTATAATAAATAGGAGCTGCCTCGTATGGGCCAATAGGCCTTCTACAGTTACCTTTGTTCTTATGTTATGTTCTTACAACAATCAATACACACTTACCTTTACAATTATTCAGCAGAGCATCGCTATTGGTCGAGGGATTCCAGGACCTCGACCACGGCCTCTTCTGTGACGACGAAGAGCTCTTATTGGCTGCTGTGTTCTTCGATGATGATTGGCTGATTGGGGAGAAGCTCCGATTGGAGAGGAGCATCTTGGCCTCGCTAGCAGAGGAGAATGGAGTGGAGTGACTGGAGGAGAGCTTCCTGTGGGGCGGGGGTGGAGCCGGCCTACTACTCCACCAGGCAGAAGAACTGGGCAGACTACACACGCTAGAGGGCGCTGAAGAGTCACCTTAAACACAACAAACCAAACATCTGCCAGCGACTAATTAGCATTTTACAATAGCCTAAAATAGAACACACCAGAAGACCCTAAACCAGCCTAAATTAACATTATGGGTTAATATATTAACATCTCATAGTCCTATTTACCCAGTCTACTCAAGCCTAGTAAAACCAAACACGGTTTAACTTTGCATAAATTAACAATACAAATTACATCTGAATAGCAAAGAAAACTAATAAAATATAAAGTATAATAGAATGTTTCAGTAAATTAAAACATACTGTACACATTAACAGTACATATTACATATTATTTTGGGGACACATTTATCCTTCACCCGTTCCCCTTAACTACAAAACTCTACACAATCTCAACCCAAGAATTTTGCCCCTTCCATTTACTATCGACAGTTAATGATAGATAGAAATAATATCATTATTTCTAATGATAGAAATAATGAAAGACCATCAACGAATGGCCACCCACACAATAACTGGCATGTCGATTCGGGTTTTTAACCAATTACTGCCCTTGTTCTCACAAACACACATTTTATGTATATAAGGTTTCTGATAACTGATCCCATTACCTCGAGGGTTATTAACTGATTGCCACATGGATCTCTAGCTACTGGGATGTAAACACATTTCTAGTAATATTTGTGTGTTAATTTTTAATAGTATATCATAACACTTCACAATGAAATCATGACTTTGTTGATCGATTGGCCAATGAGGCTTCAGGGAAACAAGACATGACTTTGGACTATCTGATCCAATTATTAAAAAACATTCATATTAAAGAAATTAATTCAGATTTAGAACTAAGAAATGGCCAAAGACCTGAAAGCTGTATTAAAAGTATTTGTGAGGTACTTACTGGTGCTGCCTCGCCCCATGAAGATAGGTAGAGAGATCTTCCGTTTAAAACTGCTCTGGTTTTTTCCTCTTGAGTCTCGTCTGACCTCGTCCTCAGAGAGATCGTCCTCGTCCTCCTCCCTAGAGATGGAGCGGATGATTTTGGAGGGCGAGGTCTTAGAGGGGGAGTAGGCAGTTCGTGGATACTCGCGACGACCAGGGTAAGGGCTTCCGCCTCTCGGGGTGGAGTCTCCTGATGGAGAGGAACTTAATGATAAAATCATTTCAATTCAGACAACACACACCAAACCATAAGTCGCCAGCTGTCTTCACGGTGGAGCCGGAACGACCACCTGACATGAGCGAGGACTCCTATAGACTGTGATCCGCTTACAGTAATACAGAGAAGTATATGCAGGCGATGAGTCACAATAACGTAGCTAAAGAATCGACTTGAGAATGGTCCAGGACGGACCGAAACGTCGTCGTCCCTTCACCTTCTAGTGTGTGGTCTGGTCAACAGAGAAGCATATGAGGGATTTATCACCTCCAGGTACATGAGGACGCAAAGACTGCAAGACCTGACCATAGATCCTGAAAGTGTTGAGATGGTGAGCAAGTTGCTGGTAATAGAGCGCCACTCATCAGTGTAGAGCAGCCTCGCGCCTGACAGTGTGGTACCAATACTAGACGCCAAACAACAATACCATACAAATTGCTACATAATATAAAAAGTGTGTCTTGGAACACTGAAAACATTATCCTCACAAGAAACTTCATCATCGCTTCAGGCGAGAGTCACACCTGACATATCAACTGGAGTTCTATAATAGAATGATTGAAATCGGACAAGAAAAGAATGAAGGAACAGACTTTAGAATTGTCAGAAACAGTTGACCCTCCAACACAGTCAGAGCTAAAGCACAGACAGAGTAATAAATTAGGCGGAAACAGTAAGACGGAAAAAATAGTGAGGCCTTCCATACGAAGCCTATTGATCACAGGATAAGTATGAGGTGCACAATAAACTAGCTGCCGCTGGTGGCAAACAACAAAAATCAACAATTAGTCTACCCATATGGTTTGCAGAAACAAAAAACAAACATTCCCTCGGCCACTATGTACTGGATTATAATAACTTACAGGAGCTTGGAAACTACCTACAGAAATGGCACTATTGCTGGTACACGCTGCCAACCATCATTTTCATAAAGATTCTTTAACTTTAACATCAACAAATCCAATCAAAAATACACATCAATTATATTAACAAAGATCTGTGAACAGGAAGAACACCCCAGGGGTGTTCATCCTTCTGCTGGGAGGTGGGGGAGGGAGAGATTGAAATTGAAATAAGTTTATTGAGGTAAAATACACACAAAGGGATGAGGTAGCTCAAACTATTCTCACCCCGTTCAGTACATCGTGTTAATACATACATAGACACACATCACAAACAGTAAACATATTACCAAACATTCTGAGAGATAAACATATACATTTCCTCCTATACACAAGTAGTATGGTACCAGACAGACAAATATGCTGCTATGACGGCGTGTTCATTCCCAGCAAGAGTGGCGCTGCCCAATAAATTCCCCCTCTGGTGCAAAAAATTAAAATTAATATGTGAAAAAGTATTGGTGTACTTTTGAAGTAGATAAGACATGGGCGCTTAATGGTGGGCGCCTTGGGGCAAAGAGTAGAGGAAGGGGCTGAAGGAGACGATATATTCCATCACCTCTCAAGCCAAGAAACCCAAAATCTCTGCTCGATCCCCCATATATATATGAGCCAAGACGGCCCAGAACACAAGAGCACATTTATTACAACCAAACCATCTATAGCCTATCAAGCCTAGCGCTAAGACCGGCTTATTTTCTGATTATCTTTGATTGACAGAGGAAAAGGAGAGCATCAGCCTCACTCACGAACCGAAGGGTTACGAAATTAAACGAATATGTATGAAAGTGTGCTTTAAAAAGTGAAGAGAAGAACCCGTATCAAAGTTCTTGATAGTAAGTACTGGTGATGGTGTTTATAAAAAAAGAGAGCAAGAGGTGGCAACACTCACGCTCCTCTCCTCCTATATGCTCAAACACCTCACAATATCTCACCTCAAAGAGGTATCAACAAAGATTGCAATAGCTGGTTTAACGGTGCAATTAATCCATTAAATCGATTACACTCAGAAATATAACATATGATTATTATATATGGTAAACCTGGTACTTGTGTCAAGCTGCCGAGTCACAGCCAGAAGTTATCGTACGGGAAAAGTGATGCGCGGCGAAATGACCGCTCTGGCACTGTAAAATAAATGTCAAAATTGGGGGGCGCGGCTGGCCGAGTGCCCAGCTGGCTTGCCAAGGCATGTATGTATGAGTCATGTGGTAATATACTACACTACAGTATAAGGATCTATTGAGACAATTTATACCAATGACAGGTTATTGTGGCTCTCTTTGGACCACCTTTCTCTTTCAAGAATGATCAGATACATTGTAAACACTCAACATGAATTCAAGTTCATGTTTATTGAGATAGAAAGAAATACATCTCAAAGAGATAGAGTAGCTTAGGCTATTTCTACCCCCCACATGAATTTAGAAGAGGAAAGTCATGCCTGACAAACTTGATAGAGTTCTATGATAGTTACTAAAATATGTCTGGAGAAAAATGTTGTGTAGACTGCTCCTTCTTAGACTGTCAACAAATATTTGATGTTGTTCCTCAGTATAAAGTGTTTTTGAAAAGGCTGATGTAGAAGCAAGCTGGTATTACTGGGTTTTCTTCCTATTGGGGAGTGTTGTACATGCTGCTATGGCGGTGTGTCCACTCACAGGATGAGTGGCGCTGCCCAATACTGTCACTATGGCGGTGTGTCCTACCTTGAGGCTACCTTGAGGTGCTTCCGGGGCTTAGTGTCCCCGCGGCCCGGTCGTCGACCAGGCCTCCTGGTTGCTGGACTGATCAACCAGGCTGTTAGACGCGGCTGCTCGCAGCCTGACGTATGAGTCACAGCCTGGTTGATCAGGTATCCTTTGGAGGTGCTTATCCAGTTCTCTCTTGAACACTGTGAGGGGTTTGCCAGTTATGCCCCTTATGTGTAGTGGAAGCGTGTTGAACAGTCTCGGGCCTCTGATGTTGATAGAGTTCTCTCTCAGAGTACCTGTTGCACCTCTGCTTTTCAACGGGGGTATTCTGCACATCCTGCCATGTCTTCTGGTCTTCTGGTCCACTCACAGGATGAGTGGCGCTGCCCAATAAACTGGCCCCTCTGAGCAAAATTTAAAAAAGTTTTAATTTGGGAAGACGCTGAACTAAACAAGACAGTATTAGGAGGACAAAAGACAGTCATAGTCAGAGGAGAGTTCTGCAGCCTCGGGGACATGTAACAAGTGAGGTCCTACAAGGCTCGGTTCTCAGACCACAACTGTTCTTAATTTATGTAAACGACCCCAGGGAGTGAACTTGTCTATGTCAATGACTAGAGACGATGCAAAGCTGTTGAGGAACTGTAAAACAGTAGAAGACTCCAGAGTCACAGGAAGACCTTGGCAAATCTCAGGAGAGGAAAAAAATGACTGCTGGAGTTCAATCCCTTCTGTTTAGATTGCTAAGTTCCCTCAGAATGTTATATTTTATATCGTTATGTCTCCATTTTCCTCCTTTGCTCCAGTGTGGTCCAGTTCTCTCCCTCCTTCCTCGTAGTTCAGTCTCTTCTACTCAGGAACCAGTCTTTTTTTTATATATTTTTGAAGCTATTTTAGTTTTTTTTAATGTTAACAATTGGGGTTTTGTATGTTAAGGCTGCATACTAAAAAAAATGTCTCACGCAGGTTGATTATTGCATTCGAATGATTCTTTGTACAAATCGTTATACAAAGTTGTCAGTCACTTTGGCCCGTAGTTCTTTTATGGTAAAGCAAGACTGCATATGTGTGTTTACTATTTGTGCTTGCAGGATCGAGCTGTTAGCTCTGGGACCCGCCTTTCTAACGAATGGCCGACTATTGTACTGACTCCCGACCTTTTTCTCTTTATCATATCCATTACACACACACACACACACACACACACACACACACACACAGGGGGGCCTCGTAGCCTGGTGGATAGCGCGCAGGACTCGTAATTCTGTGGCGCGGGTTCGATTCCCGCACGAGGCAGAAACAAATGGGCAAAGTTTCTTTCACCCTAAGTGCCCCTGTTACCTAGCAGTAAATAGGTACCTGGGAGTTAGTCAGCTGTCACGGGCTGCTTCCTGGGGTGTGTGTGTGTGGTGTGGAAAAAAAAAAAAAAAAAAAAAAAAAAAAAAAAAAAAAAAAAAAAAAAAAAAAGTAGTAGTTAGTGAACAGTTGATTGACAGTTGAGAGGCGGGCCGAAAGAGCAAAGCTCAACCCCCGTAAAAACACAACTAGTAAACACACACACACACACACGGGGCTTCGCGACTGAGTGGACAGCACTTCGATGTCGCAGTCCTAATGGTCCGGGTTCGATTCCCGACGAAGACGGAAACAAATGAGCAGTTTCTTTCCACCCAGATGGATGCCTCTGTTAACCAAGGAGAAAATAGGTACCTGGGAGTTAGACAACTGCTACGGGCTGCTTCCTGTGTGTGTGTGTGTGTGTGTATGCGTGTGTGTATGCGTGCGTGTATGCGTGCGTGTATGCGTGCGTGTATGCGTGTGTGCTTGCATACATGCGTGTAACCGACCTGCCAGAGAGTCCTCGGAGAAGGTGGAGCCCAAGCTGGTGTTGCTCAGACTATGAGAGAGCGCCCTGTGGTAGCTGTTGTCCAGTTCCTTCAGGAAGAGCAGGTTTTCTTTCTCGAAGTCGCTCAGTTCGCGGCCGTAGCCGTCAGTATAGGTCTCATTGAGTGAGTCTGGGGAGGCGCGGCCGTTGGTATCAGCGTCAGCCTGTGGCCGGCAGTAGTAGGGTCCACTGGAGGCGGTCACGCCCTCGCTACAAGACCCATCAGAGCTCTGCAACACAAACACAACTTGCAATCAACTTTTTTAGCAGATCAACAGTGCCAGGGTAGAAAGGGTAACATGAGGGTAACGGAACAAAACACAATGAAAGTGCTGGTGTTACGGAGGCTAACTGTCTGGAGTAGGGGGTCCCCGTCGGTGTGAATATTGAGTGAAGTTCCACAGCTGTCTTCACTCCGGTGGCCTCAGCTGTGAGTGAATGGAACTATCAGGGTTTTAACTACTCTTGCGTTGTATCTGTTCTTTACTCTAGCAGTTACGATGGACTATGGACACTGAAGCCTCTGTTTTAAATAAATTGAAGATGTATATATTTTTCTCCTATAATATTTTTCATATATATATATATACAGTATATATATATATATATGTATATATATATATATATATATATATATATATATACATATATATATATATATATATATATATATATATATATATATATATATATATATAAGCCCATACTTGCTTAAACCACAAGTGAAGATTAACAATCTTTGGACAACTGAGTTTATTATACATTATATTATTATTATATATATATATATATATATATATATATATATATATATATATATATATATATATATATATATATTCTGTATTTATTATTTTCTGGTTTAGGGCTTCTATCCCTCTAACTATTTTCTTAGCATCAGGGCTTAATTGGAATAGGAGGACCTACCATGAACACCCAAATCACGGAACTATTTACTCTACCCACCATGAGAGTAAGGACAAGACAAGAACATATCGATGCCAACACAGAAGACAATGTCCAACATAACAGGCCAATTACACTGGATTAATCTTTGTGTTTAGATAGGAGATGCCTCGTATGGGCCAATAAGCCTTCTGCAGCCCCTATGTTTATCCCTTATGTATCCCCCCATGTTTTTCACCTTCATTGTATTATCACCTGACCTAATGCGGGTATAAAATCAACTAGTATTGTAAGATTGTTCACTTGAGAATGAACCATGGAGGTTCGAAACGTCGTGCAAATTATACAAATAAGTGTAATACACTCTATAGTAAATCACTTCTTTTCTTCACCTTAAAAGTACGAAAATGAGTTTTGGAGAACTCCTATTCCAATTAAGCCCTGATGCTAAGAAAATAGTTAGAGGGATAGAAGCCCTAAACCAGAAAATAATAAATACAGAATATGCGGTCATATTCAATGAAACATGTTTGAAAGAAAACCTGCTGCCAGTATACACCAATATATATATATATATATATATATATATATATATATATATATATATATATATATATATATATATATATATATATATATTGTGTGATCAATAAAGTGCAAAGTAAAGTGTCATCACATTCTTAAATAATGTGAATTTGTTTTTTTAAATTTCCCGGTGGAAACAGGCACCTTCAAATCAATGTCCCCTATAAGAGGTGTCTTTTGTTTAACTCCAGCGAAAGCAAAGTAATGATGATGGGTGATGTAGATGTTGGCAACAAAGGCCGAATACAAAGGAGGAATCCTAGGCAGTGATGTGGTGGAGGCTGACGCCATACACAGTTTCAAATGTAAATATGATAGAGCCCAGTAGGCTCAGGAATCTGTACACCAGTTGATTGACAGTTGAGAGGCGAGACCAAAGAGCCAGAGCTCAACCCCCGCAAGCACAACTAGGTGAGTACAAGCTACCAACTGGGAGGGGAAACCCTCCAGGAGTCTGACAGATAAAAATACTTGAGGACCTCACGCCAACCCGGTCTCTGGAAACATCAGTTGCATATGCAAGGCTGCGAACACCACACCAGTCTTCATGTATTTAAACAATAAATCATTTAGGACTATAAATCACAAATTTCAGACCAATTGTGGATTATTCAACGCCAAAATAAACTGCACATGTCTTCAAACACAAACAAAACTGAAGCGAATGCAGAAATGACACCAAACTAATCCTTGAACTGAGATACGAACAAATACTAAAGGAAATTAAA
Organism: Procambarus clarkii; assembly: GCF_040958095.1. Classification (NCBI taxonomy): domain Eukaryota; kingdom Metazoa; phylum Arthropoda; class Malacostraca; order Decapoda; family Cambaridae; genus Procambarus; species Procambarus clarkii. The sequence continues at coordinate 2,319,356 of NC_091174.1, forward strand.
TGTAACATCACTGAAAACGAGACGAAACACGAGCCATCATCACGACATACTAAATACCGAGAATATATTACAAGACAGGCAAGGACAGACCAGGCATGTGAAATGTGATGAACACAGGAGAAACTAAGTCTCAGAACGAGCCACAGACATGTAAATAAGAACTTCTTTAGTGTAAGTAAGTCACTGGGATAAACTAGAGTGACAAGGTGGTGGCAGAGGCAATACACCGTTCAGATGTAAATATGACAGCACAAATGGTTCAAGAACTTGTGCACCAATTCATTGTAAATTGAGACGTGTATATTCTGGAGCTCCGAGAGGCCAAAGTCAACCAGAGTGGACTGATACATACAATGAGAAGATATTCGCGACATGGATATATATACGAGATGTAACCCACCCCCTCCTCTTCCCTGTGTATATATACACTGAGTTTACTTTAGTATACTTGATAATTGATCAGTAAGCTATTGTGGTGGCATTAATAACCCTCCAGAGCCTGATAAACCTCATGATCAACACCACACCAACACGGGAGACATCTCCCGTCACGCAGGGTGCAGTCGCACCTCCACAGATCTCCAGTATCATCTACTGATACTGGTGATGGCTCAAAAGGGCCACCACTTACGGGCTATTCATGCCCGTGCCACCTTGTGACTGGCTTAATCTTCATCAATCAATCACCCACACCAAGATGTGTGTGTGTGTCGATTGATGAAGATTGATGAAGATTAAGCCAGCCAAAAGGTGGCACGGGTATGAATAGCCCGTAAGTGGTGGCCCTTTTGAGCCATTACCAGTATCAAGAGCTGATACTGGAGATCTGTGGAGGTGCGACTGCACCCTGCGTGACGGGAGATGTCTCCCGTGGTGTGCGTGTGCGAGTCATCGCTAGGATATACCTGTAATATCTGCCCCAAGCTGATACTCCGGCGGTAGCGATGGCGCTGGTATCTCGGAACCTCGACATCCTTATCCTGCCTGGCGGAGGCCCCTTGGGAGTGCCTAAGGAGGGACGGGCTAGGGAGGGATAGGTGGTCCTTCTCAGAGGGCCGCCTCCCATCCCCTCCCACTTGGGGACATGTGCACAAGCCTCCACCTCCAGCAGTCCCCTAAAAAAAACAGAAAATGGGTGTTAATGTTTGCTTCAGAAAACGTGAAACTTATGGAGGGTCAACAAAAGAAATGTGAAATTTATGTGCTTCCGCCTACAGTTTAGACCTATTGTCTTGTGTATGACCCTCTGTCCTGCGTGGCAGTGAATACCAGCATTATCCTCACTTTAATAAGGCTTTATCAAAATCCTCAGATTAGGCAAAATTGTAATTCATTTTGTCAATAAAGATGTTAATAATAATGTAAAATTTATAGCACCAGCCACCATTATCCCTTGTGTACATATTCTGTTGTTTTTATTTTCTGCACTGTGTGTGTGTGTGTGTGTGTGTGTGTGTGTGTGTGTGTGTGTGTGTGTGTGTGTGTGTGTGTGTGTGTGTGTGTGTGTGTGTGTGTGTGTGTGTGTGGGTGTGTGTATGTGTGTGTGTGTGTGTAGACTCTCCTATTTATAATCCATGAGTATCCAAAAAGATCCCCAAAGGCATGGTTATTGCCTCACACACACAGAGTATAAACAAAAATACACTTTTCCTAAAAAAGTCATATTTGGGTGCCTTTTTTTAAACCTACACCTTAGTTGTGTTTGCTGGTCGAGCTTCAGCTCTTGGGTCTGACTTTTCCAGCACTCGGTCGTCTAATGCAGTGACTCCAACTCAAAATATCTTATACATTAGGGCCCCTAATATGTACTATATATTAGGGGATCCTAATATGTACTATATATTAGGGCTCAAATAGCTTGTATTAGGCCTAGGATGCTTAGGTTTAATTATCAACATAAAAACAAAACCTTTTCCGGTTTGTCCAAATTCATTAATACCGAATTCTACTTTCTAGTTGTCGATTACGTCAATATATGTACTATGGTGGGAGGGAGGGAGGAGGGTGCACATGCGCGCGGACGCCTAAGGAGAAGAATTCCTGCACAGTTTTCAACACACCAGCAATGTCATCACGCTAGCACAGCCGAGGAACCTTCACAAAGCACCCACATCAACATGTCAGTCAATCAGAGAGGTGGAGAGTGCCTACGTCGGCCCCCATAATTATGGCGCCCGGGTGAAAGCTGTAGGGGAGAGGTCACTCCCAAACCATACCTCCCTTTCACTTCTCTCTCTCTCTTGACCAATATAGAATCATGCAGAGATCAATAAAAGACACTTTAGAGGGCATGAAAGGTCACACTTCATTCTAACACTTTCTAAAAATGGGACGCAGCCTGTTCTTAAGTTATGACATTCTGTAAAAATTTCAATTGGGTTTCCTAACCAGAATTGTTCTAAGGTATAATATCAATGTAACCTGTAAATAGGCCAATGCTCAGAACACGTCGGTATTATGGTGCTTTAATTTTTTGCTAAAACACGATAATTTTGACGTTTGGTCGATTCCGTTTAAAAAATAAAAGTCTGGTGAGAGGATAGGTCGAGTTTATAGCAGGTTCCAGCATTATTCAAAGTTTAAACCCCAAGATGGTTTTTTATTAATCTAATATTAACTTACCGCAGTCTATACGATTGACTTGGACTAATTTGTATTTAGATCAACTCGCTTTGATTAACTTTAATTAGCTAGGTCGATTCATATTTACTAATGTGAACATTTCTGTTGTTTTCCAGAAGTTACAACACAAGCTCTCCATGTCTTCATGTGTAAGTCTAGTTCCTGTTTGAGCCTAGTCTCCAACACCCAGGTACCTTACACGTATTGTAAAGTACCTTACACGTATTGTAAGGTACCTTACACGTATTGTAAGGTACCTTACAGGTATTGTAAGGTATTTTACAGGTATTATAAGGTACCTTCACATATTTCACAATATGAAAGCCTGGGACAGTACCCATCTTAATGAAGGCATGTGTATTAATTCATAGTTATGATAATAAAAATTTAACAATACATACATACATATTATTAACCAGAAGACTTACATATTCCGCAGAGTTCCTTCGCTTCTTGGAGGTGAAGTATTTCTTGATCGCCAACATCGTGGCAGTAGTGGAGAGTTCCCAGCTGTTGTGTTGTTTAAGATTTGCTACCTGGGACAAAAAGTTCCAAGTAGCACGGGCTATGGTGAGCCCGTAGTGAGTTCCCAGCACTCTGGTTACCCCAGGGAGGCAGGGCTGGTTGAGGCCTGGGTGTCAGTGTATCAGAGGCTGCACCTGACTACACCCACAGAAGCTGGCTCCTTAAATCGTTCTTGGCGACACCCAGAATATATATATCACCGCCCTTTAGTCGACAAAAACAAATGCTAGTCGATCACTGTATATTTGTTCTATAAGTATATATATTTGATTTATTTTTATCTAGATCTCTTCTTGACTTTTGTTGTTATATATAGTTATACAACAATGTTGTCCTCGTTAAAATCACGAGAATGTGGTATATCAATGAGGAAATGTTAACGCAGTTTAAGGGTATCGAACCCTCATCTCTCAACTCGATGCTTTTCCAGTTGAACAATTCCATCATATACACAACGTATTATAACTAACATTTTTCTTCTGGGTTTTGGTTTGCTTGTAAACCCTGTAAATGTCATGGCAATTGATGGGAAAACATCAGCGTAATATCTGGTTAGCGTATTTAATTATGTACAGTGATTGTACGTTTTGGAGACATTAGCCATGTAATTACTCTGAAATGATTAATGTTTTTGAGAAAGTTGTTCAGACAATACTGTGATTTCACACAATACAAGTATCATAGAAGACAGGCATCAAGAATAGTCACGGTACGGAACACAATTTTCTCACAAGACAAACTTAGGCTGCTGAATGCCATACAAAAACGTAAGTTGATAAAATCAATTTAAAGTAGGCCTAGTAGTATTGTAGGCCTCTATATTTAAATATAGAGGCCTAGTAGTATTGTAGGCCTCTATATTAAATACAGAGGCCTACACAAATGAAGAGTTTGAGTGAGATGAGGATATAAGCAGTCCGGCCGGCTTGGTTAGGTAAGAGCAGCAGCCTAGTGGATATAAAATTACGACTCATTGTGACTAATGTATTTCTTCACAACATGCTAATTCACGAAAGTAATAAATTACAAAAATAATAAACATACATGCAAAAAAAATGCGTATTCATATACATACAAGTTTATGAGTATGTAAACAAAATACAAGAAACGTGGACAAACACCTAAAAGCATAACAATCTTAGGTCTAAAAATACATTAACAAGAAATAATGGAACAAAAGAGCTCAAAACAAAGGCTTTAATTACTCAACGATGGTTTCCACCATCGCCTACAATCGCTTCAGACAATACCGAGAGCTCGCGATTGAGTTCGAAGCTAAAAGGCGTCCACCAATTACAACGCCGGTATAAACCGTCTAACCAATCACAATATTGGACGTTGAAGGGGGCGTGAACGGGCGTGGCATCCGTCAACCCTTAAAGGGGGGGCCCGAAACTTGCGCTAATTATTTTTGTATTGTTTTTGTTTCGTATGAATCAGCAGATCAAGGCTTCACTCTCCTTGTGGCCTTGATGGTCCCCGTACAAGGGTTCCGTCTGCTCTGGTACTTCCCGGTAATACTAGGGGATACTACCTGTGTTCCGGTAGTACTAACACAACTACCCAACTCAAAATGATCACAGAATCCCTACATGTCCAACAGACACAGATTGAACACACAAAAGTCCATGCAATAACAATACATAAACCTCATACTTTAATAGATATGCAGACGAGGAGTCACAATAACGTGGCTGAAATATGTTGACCAGACCACACACTAGAAAGTAAAGGGACGACGACGACGTTTCGGTCCGTTCTGGACCATTCTCAAGTCGAAACGTCGTCGTCCCTTCAATTTCTACTGTGTGGTTTGGTCAACATGATAATACGTAATCATCTTGGTGCAGGGGAAGCCTGCCAGAGGTTCTGTACTACATATAAGGTAAAAGTTGGAAACTTTTATTGAAAAGCATTAGAACCAGATGATGGGCACAAGATACTTTAAAAGTTAAAATAAATCCCTATGCCATTACATTCAGTAAACAGCATATAGTACGGAGCCTAAGCCTATATTATGCTTAAGTCTATACAGCTCACCAATGCAAAAGAGCTCGTAAATCACATATTCAACATGTTAAAATTGTGGAGACTAACAAAAGATATGGAAGTATGTAAGCTTGTAACTCACACGGGAGTGCAACCGACCGGACTGTTATGATAAAGGCTTACATGAGGCTTCAATGCCACCACAATTTAACATGGCATGTGTATCTACTACACGTGACATATCTACTCTTTCTACTATATATATATAGATATATATATAGATATATATCTGTATATATCTACTCTTTCATTTCGTAATGCGTACACAAGTGTTGTTATAATTGTAACTCACTATTGTATACAAATGTCTTTGTCGTTTATCCAGTATCATTTTGATAGGCATTAATTTATGATATATAATGCATAATTTCAATGTTCAGTGTTATGTTTTTTATTATTTTTTGTTAAAATTATTAATGTATGGAATATTTTAGACACGAGGCTATTACATATCAAGTCTAATTATTATAGACTGTTAGGTATTTAACAGTTTAAATGCTGTAAGCTGTCTAAATGCTCTCTTTCTCTCTCTCTCTTCCTCCATCCTCTCTCCCTCACTTCTCTTCCTCCATCCTCCCTCCCTCTCTTACTCCCTCCCACCTTCCTCACTACAGGAACTGCTGGTAACAAAGCATACCAGAACCGGTTTGATCTCTTGTTAGACTTACACCAAAAAAAAAGTGTACACGATACTTTAGGTTCAACACTGTTAACTGCACCACCACCACCACCACCCCCCTCCAAAAGCATCACAACACAACTATACTCAACTACACAGCAACTACTACCCAAAGCATCGCCTCTCTTGTCAGGAACACGAGTTACAACCCTTAACACCTTCACCAGCCGCACGTACACAAGCACCAGCACGGACACAACCACCACCACGGACACCAGCACCACCACGGACACAAGCACCAGCACAGACACAACCACCACCACGGACACCAGCACCACCACGGACACCAGCACCACCACGGACACCAGCACCACCACGGACACCAGCACCACCACGGACACCAGCACCACCACGGACACCAGCACCACCACGGACACCAGCACCACCACGGACACCAGCACCACCACGGACACCAGCACCACCACGGACACCAGCACCACCACGTACACCAGCACCACCACGGACACCAGCACCACCACAGACACCAGCACCACCACGGACACCAGCACCACCACGGACACCAGCACCACCACGGACACCAGCACCACCACGGACACCAGCACCACCACGGACACCAGCACCACCACGGACACCAGCACCACCACGGACACCAGCACCAGCATGAGGGAGAGAGAGAGAGGGAAGCAGAGAGGGAGGGAGAGAGAGAGGCGGTGCGACACTCCGTACAGCTGTTGTTTCCGTTTTGGTGCTGTTGAGGGCGCGGCCGGGCGACCGGGCGGCCGGGCTAGGGTGGGCCAGGGTGGGCCAGGGTGGGCTAGGGCGGGCGGGTGGGCGGGCGGGCGGGCTAGGGTGGCGGGACAGGTATTGCTGGGGGAGAGGGATGGAGGATTGGTAAGATTGGCTGTAGGTGGGAATAGAGAAAGGGGTTAATGTGTCTGTACGAACCTAGTTCTACCTCTTAGGAGACCTGGTCGACGCCCGGGGTCGCGGGGTTACTAAGCCCCAAAGTTACCTCAAGGCAAGGTACCTGCAGGGGGTTGAGCTTTAGCTTCTGGTGCCCAACCGGACACTTTGGGTTCTTACATATCTATGCTTTAATCCGTGTCTGCCTTCACCACCTTAAACAATAAATATTATTTATATAGCGCCACTGCTATATAAATTTGGGTAGTTAATTTTCAAGTGTCTCTCTGATCATTTACATTCCTTCTCAAACTGCATGTCCTTGCTTACCCTGTCAAATATTATTGGTATTTCGTATGTCGAGACTATGTCTCTCCTGTTCTCTCTTCCAGTGATGTAAGGTTTTGCTTAGTCTTTCCTCGTAGCTCATACTTCTCAGCTCTGGGACAAGTTTGGTGGTATATCTCTCAGCACTGAGGCCAGCTTAGTGCCATGCCTTAAGGACTTCAACCTCTCTGTTCTGTTCGAGATCTGGAGTTCACGCTATCGCTGTAAATTCCAGAATTGGTCTGATATACGTGGATACACAAATGTGGGAGGATGGAAGCATAAGGGCAGTGGTAGAGTAGGTGTGGGTATGTATAATGGAAGGTGAATGGGTATATATATAGATATGGGTGGGAATAGGGGGGATAGATGGATAAATATGGGTAGGACTTAATGGATGCTCTCAACCCGTCCTCTTACCCACCCACTTGGACTGGACGGTAGAGCGACGGTCTGGCTTCATGCAGGTCGGCGTTCAATCCCCCGACCGTCCAAGTGGTTGGATACCATTCCTTCCCCCCCGTCCCATCCCAAATCCTTATCCTGACCCCTTCCCAGTGCTATATAGTCGTAATGGCTTGGCGCTTTCCCCCTGATAGTTCCCTTAGTTCAACCCGTCCTCTCAACTAACAAGTGTTCTACATCAAGGTAACCCAGTCAACTAAGAGTCCCAGTCAATCCTCCCAGACCAGGACTCGAACCCAGACGAAATCGGTGGCTGGAGGGACTGTTTGACACAGGACACTGTGCGTGGAGGTACATTAATTGAACCCCAACTGTTTGCCAGGTCACGCCCCTGCAGGGTGGACGCCTCCCCCGCCACCATCACGCACCTCAAGACACAGTCTACCTCCAGTGCCGTGCAGTCCACCTCCAGTGCTGTGCAGTCCACCTCCAGTGCCGTGCAGTCCACCTGCAGTACCGTGCAGTCCACCTCCAGTACCGTGCAGTCCACCTGCAGTACCGTGCAGGGTCTGGTCTATTTTAATCAAGAACACAAATTTAACGAAACAAATGTGAAGATCCGTGACGGAAAATGTCCACTTCCAAAGCGTCAATAAAGATGTTAATAATAATAATTCCAAAGCGCTCGTCGTCGGCCAAATGGGAGTGGGTCTAGGCCAAGTGTCCCTGGCCACTTCCAAAGCGCTCGTCTGTGGACAAGTGTCGTCGGCCAAATGTGAGAGGGTCTAGGCCAAGTGTCGCTGGCCGAGAAGGTGAGAGGTGGGGATGTGAGACAGGAGACAGTGTAAGTGTGTTGTTGAAGAGGAATATATTGGTGGTTTGGGTGACAGGTGAAGGCTCGACTCCTGCCTCGGGTCACCACCTTCCCTTCTGTATAATGCTTCACCCTCTTACCTAACAGTGAGGTCTTGCTCTTGTCCCCTGCCTACTACCTCCCTTCCCCCCCTCAGTATGTCCTCATATTTGACATACTTTATGCTCTATACTCATACTGGGTTAACAGTTTATCCTCATAATTGCCTTACATTAAGAAGTTCCCTTTCTCTTGTGACAACATGGATTAAATTAATCCATTCTCCCTTCCTTCCTCTCTTCCTCCCCCCTCCCTCCTTCCCCTACCTCACTAGATACCTTCCATACCTTAAACTTTCTCTTGTGATTGTTTCAACACTTAATAACTTCGGGTTTAGTATAGGGTGGATGACCTTCCCTACCCCAATACCCCCACACGACAGTAAACCCCGCATGACAGGGAACTCTGCCTTCCGAAGGGCTCGGTTCTTGGACCCCAACTGTTGCTAATATGAATGAATGACCTACCTTGAGTGTGAACGTGTCAATATATACAGACGACGTAAAGATAATGATAAATGAAAAATGGAGGACTGCAGAAAGTTAGAATGACCTCGACAAACTCTAGGAGTGGCCAAACAAATGGTTGCAGGAATTCAATTCTAACAAGTGTAAGGTAACTGAAGATGGGAGAGAAAGGCAGGAGACCAGGAGGTATCTACATCATGAGGGAAAAGCAACTACAAAGAATATAAAAGTGAGAAATATTTGCGAGTTATATAATTCGAACACTATCTCCAGAGGTACATATAAACAGGGTAACATCAGCAGCATATGGGACGCTGGCAAACATTAGAGCATCGTTTAGAAAACTATACCAGGGCTTCTTCCAGGCAATCTACAAAGCCTTTCTTAGACTAATAATGGCATATGTAGCAGTGGCCTGGAATCTACACCTTGTGAAGCATAAAACCTAAACTGAAAAAGTACAAAGGCTTGCAACAAGACTGGTGCCAGAGTTAAAAGGACTAAGCTATAAGGATAGGTTAAGGGAACAAGACCTCACAACCCTAGAGAAAGAACAGAGAGAACATGATTACAATATACAAGATATTGAGGGGGAATTGACACGATAGACATTGGCAACATCTTTAGAGTGAGAGAAAGTAGAATGAGAGAACACAGTGGAAGCTGGACATGCACAGGAGTCGAAGAAATGTAAGGACGTTTTCACACACAGAGATCACACTAACGTGATGCATCAAATGAACAAATCCACAAGGGCCGTGACGAGGATTCGAACCTGCGTCCGGGAGCATCCCAGACATCCTAGCTCAGTCGATTAAGGCAGTGTCTGGGATGCTCCCGGACGCAGTTTCGAATCCTCGTCACGGCCCTTGTGGATTTGTTCTTAAGGACGTTTTCGCTGTCTGTACGGGTGGTCAGCAAGTGGAAGACTCTAGCTGAAAGAAGAAATTGTGAGCGTGTGTTGCAGACGTGGTGTGTTGTCTCTTCACACCAACACAGCAGTTTAATATTCGCACCACATGTTGTTAGTCTGTGATGGGTACCACCTCGCCTCCTACGCCAACATGGCGCCCTGCCACTAGTGTCTCACCCATTGTAACCTTCCTATGCATGATATTGCTAGACCTCCAACCCTGGTTGATACCTGGTTGATGGGGTTCAGGGAGTTCTTCTACTCCCCAAGCCCGGCCCGAGGCCAGGCTTGACTTGTGAGAGTTTGGTCCACTAGGCCCTCCCCAAGCCCGGCCTGACTTGTGAGAGTTTGGTCCACTAGGCCCTTAACAAGCATCCAACTACCAATCAATCGTTTCGCGAGATATATGATATATTACAACTTCTTAAACAACTCCAAAATCAAATAGAATACTAAAATACAAGTCTGAACCAATGCGATAGTAAAAAGACTTATTTATCACTACTTAGACATTCTCAAAGAATCCATATTAGCACAATCTACATATTCCTCGACTAGGGATATCGACAAACTGTGGATATAGATTGGATAAGTTTAAATCCAGGAAAAAGAGCTGGGTAAATATTGGTTTGGAAACAGGTTTGTTGATTTATGGAACAAACTACCGAGTATTGTTATGGATGTGGTATTACATATTATTTAAATATGTGCTGCTTCGTATGGACCAATAGAAGCTGCGCCGTATGGACCAATAGGAGCTGCCTCGTATGGACCAATAGGGCTTCTGCAGTTTCTGTTATTATTAAATGATTATGTTGTTATGCAAGAGAACGTGGAGGCACTGGCTCTAACATCACAATATCACTAACAAGTTCACCACACGTGTAAACTGTTTACCTTATACAACACAGCTGTTCAGCTTCTGAACTCATTATGTGACTTCTGGTAATTATTTAGCCTTCTGATAATCAAGCTAAACTAACCAAAATTGTGAATGGATTGTTAATATAGTAACAAACTGTGTAGTTAGTTCACGTTGATGTAACTTGCTAAGCTACACGAATATTGGGGTTCAGTTCCTGAAATATTACGTGCTTCTGTAGCCTATCCTCTACCCGGCATGGAGTCCATCTAAATAAACTTAATTGGAACCCAGGAACTGTTGGACCCATTTACCCTCTTGTAAGCGCCAGGTACAGCAGTGATTCCCAGGTAGATTATCTATTCTAGTGGAGTAGATGACCCTCGTATGGATCTGGATACCGTGGTAGAAATGTAGACTTTGGAGAGTTTCACTTGTCAACATCCCAACGTCCGGCCAAGCGTAGAACCGTAACGTCGCATTCCAAAATCGGGGATTGGAGGATGTTAAATGGGTAACAATGACATTCCCCCATTTCCTCCATTCCTCGTCCTTCCTTCCCAATCACCGTTACCCTTCCCTCCTTCACAGGTCAATGACCAATGAGATTAGGCCAAACTGTCAATGACATAACCACAGGAGTCTTCAATGTTAGTGTTTGTTCACGACACAAACTAAAAAAGAGAAGAATCAAGACATATGAAAGCTACGGAGAGGGTTTGAACAAATGGCTATTAGGCTTTAATAGCAGTAAGTGTAAGGTGATAAGACACCTTCATATGATGAACGGGAATAACCACCAAAAATCTAGAAAGAAAAACAAACTGGGAAAGCACCAAGAATGACTACAGAGTAAGAATAGCACCAACAGCATAGGCGATACGGGCAACTTCAAGACAGCTTTCAGAAACCCAGTCAACTACCTACGTGAGACCAGTCCAAGAGCACACAGCCCCGGGGTGATGTCATTGTTACACAGTATTGTGGAAGTACGTAGATATAAGAGGAGGCAGAAGCCACCTCCAGTTTCAGAATCACAGCATTTATGACACCAGACAAGACAGTCTAGTTACTGCATTATGACAATAACACAACCGCGTGACGTGAGTACCCACATAAACACTAACGTGAGTACCCACATAAACAAAGGCGTGAGTACCCACATAAACATTAACGTGAGTACCCACATAAACAAAGTCGTGAGTACCCACATAAACAAAGGCGTGAGTACCCACATAAACACTAACGTGAGTACCCACATAAACAAAGGCGTGAGTACTCACATAAACACTGACGTGAGTACTCACATAAACACTCACAAATTCAACAACCAACTTCAAATGAAAACAAGCCAAGCAACTTGAGGAATGAATCATTCAACTCAGCAGTAGCTAGATCGGCCGGGTCTTGTGAGGTTATGCTCCACCCCACAAGTGCACTCATGTGAGTACGTACTCACCAGCACCTACACACACAAGTCATGTGTACATAAACACTCACACAGGCCATGTGCACATACACTCCCACAGATCATGTGCACATAAACATTCACTAACACAAACACATTCACAGAGGCGGCTATGACTAGTCAGTGTCAATATACTTTAAGCAGGATACGAAGCGGCAACCAATCACATATACTTATATCAATTGTACAAACGTTAAAAAAAATATATATATTATATATCCACCATGTTTTCATCTGATAAAAGTTTATTTGTTTACATTTTCCTTGCTTCATAACAATCATCTGTCATCACAATAACAAACCCAGCACTGTCTTTGGTTAATCAAACCAATCTACTTAAAACTACTTAAAAAGGGCACTAATTACAAATATCATCTTCACGAGTCGTTAAATCCAATTATTAAGAGTAAAGTCATAGAAGAGAATGTGTGGGAGGGCGCGGGAGGACGGAGTGCACGACCCGCTCACTACACAAGCTGAGACCAAACTGAGGCGGAAGCAGCGACCAACCTTGCCCAGCCTCTCTTTCCCGCCAGATACCCCCAGCCGACACACATTTTTTTCTCAGGATGAACACCGACAAATCAATATTTAACAAATTTTGTAACTTAAATCATATAATTTTACTTGTTTTAGCATCTTACTGGTTACTAAATTTATTACTATATATTTAGCTCATAGGTTAGTATATATTAAGTTTTTTGTATATTGTTCAGGGGCTTGCGACGTTGGTGTTGTCGGTACTGGGAATAATACAATTGGTTGCCACTTGGGCATAGCACTTTGTCTTGTGGGAGCACACCTTTAAACTCTAGTCATGCGTGAAACCTCTTTACTTATGCTTCTTCGTCTTGCCTTTTAACATTTCTTTGTTTAAATTTTATACTTCGTGTAAAGTACTTACATACGTACTTATCAGATTCTCCTTAACCTTCTGCTAGGTGAGTACCTAGTCAAGCACTTTACACTTTATTTTCCTCTGGAGAGCTAGTTTATTGGGCAGCGTCACTCATCCTGTGAGTGGACACACCGCCATAGTGACAGTATTGGGCAGCGTCACTCATCCTGTGAGTGGACACACCGCCATAGTGACAGTATTGGGCAGCGCCACTCATCCTGTGAGTGGACACACGGCCGTAGTGACAGTATTGGGCAGCGTCACTCATTTTGTGAGTGGACACACCGCCATAGTGACAGTATTGGGCAGCGTCACTCATCCTGTGATTGGACACACCGCCATAGTAACAGTATTGGGCAGCGTCACTCATCTTGTGAGTGGACACACCGCCATAGTGACAGTATTGGGCAGCGTCACTCATCCTGTGAGTGGACACACCGCCATAGTGACAGTATTGGGCAGCGCCACTCATCCTGTGAGTGAACACACCGCCATAGTGACAGTATTGGGCAGCGCCACTCATCCTGTGAGTGAACACACCGCCATAGTGACAGTACTGGGCAGCGTCACTCATCCTGTAAGTGGACACACCGCCATAGTGACAGTACTGGGCAGCGTCACTCATCTTGTGAGTGGACACACCGCCATAGTGACAGTATTGGGCAGCGTCACTCATCCTGTGAGTGGACACACCACCATAGTGACAGTACTGGGCAGCGTCACTCATCCTGTGAGTGGGAACACCGCCATAGTGACAGTACTGGGCAGCGTCACTCACTGGGTGCCAAGTCATGTGGGAATAATACGAAATGACATTGCAGACGAAGCTGCAAAACTTGCAACTAAGCGAAGAAATGTAGGCATTTACTTACCACAAAGTCTATCACAGATTAAGCAAGCAATTAGAAACAGAGCAATGCAGATGATGTACAGTGACCACAACACAGCAGTTGCAACATCAGGATCTGCGGGTTGGTACAAGAATTCAACCAACTACGAACCACTTATTTTGATGAAAGGGAGAAGTAGAACACCAGAAGTACACTTACATCGCATCAGGCTTGAATACCCATGTGCATGGGAAATAGGCTTACAGGTTCCAGAAGATGAGAGGAAATGTCAGCACTGTGGAGAAATGCCCGACAAAGTGGAACATTATCTAACACAATGCACAGTTACAAACCCATTAAGATTTCAACTTAGGTTCAACAGAGCAGAGGAAGTTGTTAAACACGTGGGGAATAATCTTACTGAAGCGACCATACGAGTCATAAATACTCATACACCGCCTAAGTAAAATATAAACGAGTAACACTTAATAAGCCAGCCAGAGACTTAGGGCCCAGGCAGGAACATACCTGCAAAAAAGTTACATCGTGCGAGTGAACACACTGCTATAGCAGCATACAACACCCCAAAAAGACGAAACCATTCCTATTATCCAATCATGTTTCCTCATCTGGTATATTAACCAACAATGGGGCAGGGGCCACGGTATTAAGTAAATGTGATGATGTTTGTAGAGGCGTGAGCCTAGTCCGCCATGACCGCGGCAGCTGGAGGTACAAGGGACAAGCCTAGGTTGTCCACCGTCCTCCTGTTCACCTCCATGTGCTTAGCCTAGCATTTTAAAAGCACCGAATCACCTTCTGTGGTTGATTGTTCAATAAACCCTTGAACTATATGTTTAACACATCTCTAACCCTGTCCATGGAGGACAGAAAAAAATGTATATATGTTGGCTAGCATTGTAAATGTGTGACCACGTCTGTGGTAGAAAATAATAATAATAAAAAAATCCATGTGTGGCATCTCATCAATATCACTAAAACTCTAAGATGTCAGACATAATTCCAGGAGGAAGGCCACAACATGGAAGGAAAATCAAATATGAAAGCAAGCATAGTTGAGGCAGTCTTGGCCCCCTTGTATGAACAGGAATACATGAATACAATCATCTTCAGAAAGCCTAATAACTCCTGCCAGGCATCTCCCATTATATACCCATTCACTTCCATTTATGCTTGAACCTTTCTAGTGATTTTTGCTTCTACGGTGTTCATAACTTCGTTTTATTGATCTGCAACTCTATTTCCAAACTACTGATTGCCTTTTTTTCCAACTTTAAACTTGTTTAAAATAAATCCATCTTTTCGTGTTCTATTTTCTAATGATACTTGTTGCATCTTATTTATATCTCCTTTGATATTCCTTTTTAGCCACTTGTGTCCCGTTCTTACTCTTCATCTTACTAATGCACATAAATTGAGCTTACTTAATCTCGCTTTACTCCTCTTTATCTCTCATTCCTTACGCCTAACATTCGCTATCGATCTCTCTCCTCACTCCACTTTTCCTCCTCATCGTTCTTGTCTGATTTAAGTCTCTTGAAACACACTCATCAATCTGCCTCATCAATCATCCGTCAACTACCTGATGCCATCAGCTAGTTCCATCTACCTCCTGACAATTGTCTGCCCGTCTGACAATTGTCTGGCCGTTAACTAGTTTATTTGTGTGGTGTGTGGTCAGGGTTTAAGTTTATGACACCTTTTAGCGCATTCGAAAAATGTTTTTAAAACAATGGCGGTGCGAGGCTTCAAGTTTGGCCCATGTTGGTGTTGGCGGCGGGCGCCCGGGCCGTCCTCACACGGGCCGCTCGCCCCCTACATGGTCCACTCCTGCCATATTTGACCAGAGCTGTTAAGGTCCTCCAGCGTCCTTCTTGTTAAAATTGCAATATAAACAGTGAGTTTTAAAGCGCCCTTCTTGGGTAGTGAACATTGCTTCCTCCTGTCTCATCCCCCTCTTCTCTCTCTCTCTCTCTGTCTCTTGCACCATTCCTCTTATCTCCTTGTTCCCTCCCTTTATTATTTTTCTCATTCCTTTCCTTTTTATGGTGTTTGTTCCCCTCGTTTTTATTTTTCTACCTTTATTTTACAATTTGTAGCTATTGTTAAGTTGCTCCACCATGGTAGTGCTCGTGTTATCGAGGAGTTGGAGTTTGTGTCGACAGTGTAAGACACAATATATGGTATATTACTGGTCGACAAAGTAAGGCTTGTGGAGATACTGGTCGACAAAGTAAGGCTTGTGGAGATACTGGTCGACAAAGTAATGCTTGTGGAGATACTGGTCGACAAAGTAAGGCTTGTGGAGATACTGGTCGACAAAGTAAGGCTTGTGGAGATACTGGTCGACAAAGTAATGCTTGTGGAGATACTGGTCGACACAGTAAGGCTTGTGGAGATACTGGTCGACAAAGTAATGCTTGTGGAGATACTGGTCGACAAAGTAAGGCTTGTGGAGATACTGGTCGACACAGTAAGGCTTGTGGAGATACTGGTCGACAAAGTAAGGCTTGTGGAGATACTGGTCGACAAAGTAAGGCTTGTGGCGATACTGGTCGACAAAGTAAGGCTTGTGGAGATACTAGTCGACAAAGTAAGGCTTGTGGAGATACTGGTCGACACAGTAAGGCTTGTGGAGATACTGGTCGACAAAGTAAGGCTTGTGGAGATACTGGTCGACAAAATAAGGCTTGTGGCGATACTGGTCGACAAAGTAAGGCTTGTGAAGATACTGGTCGACAAAGTAAGACTTGTGGAGATACTGGTCGACAAAGTAAGGCTTGTGGAGATACTGGTCGACAAAGTAAGGCTTGTGGAGATACTGGTCGACAAAGTAAGGCTTGTGGAGATACTGGTCGACAAAGAAAGGTTTAATTGAGTTTGGTATCATCGTTTAACCACTCGTCTGTGACTGGCTGTGGACAGCTCTTCCGCCATCTTGGTCACACCCGGCGCTGTTGCCACTTGTTCACTCCTTACACCAAACACTTCCAGACCAACGTAAGACTCGGTGCTTATCTGTGTTTGGGTACACGGCACGTGTGTCTCTGGCCGTGCTTCTCAGGACACGTATCTGAGGCCAGGGGCCAGATTCACAAAAGCAGTTACGCCAGCACTTACGAACCTGTACATCTTTTCTCAATCTTTGGCGGTTTTGTTTACAATTATTAAACAGTTAACGAGCTCCGAAGCACCAGGAGGCTGTTTATAACAATAACAACAGTTGATTGGCAGTTTTCATGCTTGTAAACTGTTTAATAAATGTAACCAAAGGCGTCAAAGATTGAGGAAAGATGTACACGTTCGTAAGTACTTGCGTAACTGCTTCGTGAATCTGGTGCCAGATCTGCTAGGCTTCTTTACTAAGTTATTAAATCAAGAACCGGTCATACTAACTCTCATGCTCACACAGTCATACTTGTGGGAACCGACCTGTGAGATTTATATTTATTTAATTTATATGAATTTATATTTACGTTAATTTATATACTTCGATAGCAATTTGTATAATGATAAGTGGACTGTATTTCTGCAATAATCTCATAATCTCACAAATCGATCCTCTACACATTAGGGGGGGTTTATATTTAATATATATATGCAGCCAATCAAACTACAGAAATAACTACATACATTAAAGAGGTTCCTTATCTTATAGTACAGCAGGTTAGTCCACCAGGTATAACTAGGGTGTAGACACCAAATTATCCTCTTTGAGGTAGCTTCCATATCACCCAGTAACTGGTGCACAAATCTTGCATCCTCGTCTTGACCTGTCAAAAGTGCGCTAGCTGTGAAGCCAGAATCCTATATATGACAAGCTATATCAGAGAAAACACTATACAGTACATGGAACATGAAGACCTGGCTTAATTACCTTTAGTTTGAGGCTTCCATGTGATCTAACCGGGTCACCCTATATCCTGACATTAATGGCCATAAATGAATGATAAACGGGTTTCGGATAGACACTTAACTTGATTGTAGACAGCGTGTTGACAATGGTACACCTTTGGGTTCCATAACACTACGTCCAAGTAAATTTAACAGGAGCCGAATTTGCTCCCGTGTGAGCCTCTGGTCTCAATAACAATGGCTGCCCCCCTTCCTCCCTGACGCCTGGCCTACTTTGTCCAGATTTCAGAAAGTGATAGAAGGGTCACATTTACTCTACTTTAATATTGATAATTAAGTTAATTTATATAAGATGTTTTTATGATGGTAAAGTCCAAAGACTAATGTATTTAAGAATAATTCCCAGCAGAATAGCTGGTGAATTATAATGGTATGTGGTGATGATATCCCGTTTTCTTTAGACGGTAATTCCACTACAAGTTACGTTTTCTATGGGTAACTTGTTGGTAATACAGCTATTATCTGTATGATTATTAAATGGTGTCGGATTTTCCGACATAATTCCCCAGGGGCTGCTCACGGGTCGAAGTCCTAATTAGAACAGACGAACACCGATACTCCTCCTTCGTATTATTAGATTAATTTGATGTTAGTAGTTAGTAATCACACATTTGTGTGTCTGTTCGTACAGGACGGATGTCCCGTACTAGAGTTGCAGGGGTTAGAAGTCTAATGCGATTTCATTTCCCTGTCAACTCTTGAAAGGCTAATATTCAAGCCTTATTACATATTATTTAACCCAGAAGACTGAATGTGATCAAGTACTACAGTCAAGTATGATTCAGGGACTGCAGTGAGATCAGTGACATTAGATATAACTTGAAGTTTCTTCAGGTAACTGGTCACTGATATATAAACACTGAGGCCCATGGAATACATCTTGATTAAATAATAAATGTATCAAATCAGTCATCAGATTTATTGGGGTTTTAATTTAGTTAATTGATTCAGAAGATTGAATAGCTCATCATTAAAGTAAAGTATAGTTCTGAGACTGCAGTGGGTTCAGTGACATTGGTCGCAGTGACTTGTAGCTGTTTTAGGCTACTGTTCACTGATTTGCCACTGAGGCCTCATGAACTCATCTTCAGCTTCAAATGATGATACTAACATCAAGCTCTGATGGTATAGTCAGCTGTAATCTCCTTAGTATAATGCTACTGGAGAAATATAATCAGCTGACAAATTTAAGTTTCTACTGGTATTGTTTATCTGCAGGCATAGGTCTCCTCAGGCTTGATACTGGGCCTGAGAGTAATTTACCTCCTGCAGAGTTTAACATGGTTATACCCTGATATTTGTAGGGCTACCGATGAATCGATGGCAATAGTCTGTCCCAACAAGGAGACCGAAGTCAGTGAGGTGATCAGACTTAATATTATCTGCCAATTTTATTCCTCTATTTCTCAGGAATTTGGCTGTTGCTCTCAGACCTTGAACTTGTAGGTCTACTGGTATTTTGTCCACCACAATGGCTTGTACTCGACAGATGTACCTGCCTAAACGTACTGATGGTTGTACCACCTGGTAGACTTCAGGTCCTGCATCTGTTACAAACCCTGAGATGTTGAATGACATCTGGGCTACAGGCCTTAATTGTAGTTCATCTGCCAACTTTTTAGTGATATATGTTCTCTGGGATCCTTGGTCAAACAACCCTCGGGTATGGACCTTGGCCCTCTTATTCAGGATGGTAATTTGGGCAGTAGGCAAAGTCGTATTACCTTTAGACTTTGCCGATTGGACACTCTTTGTTTGTTGCACCTTGCAGTACTGTACTGTGGTGGGAATGCTATCTTCCACCTTGGGGTTTGGAGACGTTGTTTTGGTGTCTCTGCACAATGCTGCATGGTGTCGACCTTTGTTACACCTATTACAGGTGTGTAATTGGGTATCACAGTCGTTGATGTTATGTTTCCTGAGGCACGTCGTGCAATGTTGCAAATCTTTGAGTCGCTCAACACGGGCGTCACTATCAGGAAAATTAGAGCAGTGGTACATTGAATGTTTCTCATTGCAGAACAAACATGTTCCATAGCTTCCAGTACCCTTTGGTGTCACGTTCTTGGATGACACAGTAACTATAGGCTTGGAGGGTCCCACTGCATATACGCCCACACTGCCACTGTTCCACTTTGGTGTTGAATTATATTGTCTAGATTGATTTGGAGTACCTTTGGTACTCTGTGGTTTACTATTATTGGTTTCTGAGGGTTTACTTGGTGGTTTTAATTTGTCATGTGTTCGTAATTGATGAACTACTGACTTTAAACCTTCAGATATTTCATTCATGGATAAGATACTTTTATTGTAATGAGCACTCATTTGTCTCAATATGTCCCTAGGTATTTTCTCCTGGACAATTATTTTCAAGACCCACTCAGCCCCGTTTGTATCTGCTGTCAGGCTGAGGGCATTGATCAATGATTCTACCTCCAGCTTGAAGACTTGGAGTGAATCAGCTGAAGCCTCCGGTGGAGGTAAATGCAACAGCTCATGAACTAAATGTGATGTTCTTACTTCTGGATCAGCATAATTATCCTTGAGGAGTTTTACTGCCAGATCATAGCCGTCATTAGTTAATCTCAGATGGGATACTACTGTTTTAGCCTCACCTGATAATTGGCCTTGCAAATAAGAGAATTTACTACTCTTTGGTAAAGATTGTTTTGAGTCTACAAGGTCAACGAATTTGTTCCAAAATTCGTCCCAATCTTCCTCATCTTTTCCTGAGAAAGTGGGTAAATTAATTGGAGGGAGTCGAGCTTCTGCTTGACTCGTATTAGATGCAACTGTTGTTGTTGTTGCTGTTGCCTCGTTCTGGGCAATTAATTTGACATAAGGCTGTAACGTGGCCTGAGTGTGATCTTCATAATTCGCAAGATCAACCATAATGTCGTCTATTTCTGTTTCTGATAAATTGGTGTTGGCAAGTTCAGCCACATATGTTGCTATTTGACATTTGATTTGCTCAAATTTACCTGCAGCTGCTTGATAATAGCTTTCCAGGTCAGCATAATCAACTTGAGATTGTTGTGACAAATCTTCACATTTCTTGATCTGTCTTGTTAAGTGGCCTTTAAGACCTGCAAGGGTTCTTTTCATTCTCCCTGCATTATCCATCCTGGCTAGTTGGTGAAGCCTTGTGTGGCTTGTACTTGGGCTGCTCATAATACTGAACAAACACTAATGGTTGCCTAGGGTAAATTCTGAACTCACTAGGCAATAATCCTACCTCTACTAGAGGTTAGCACTTAAAATTAATACACCTTATATATATATACAATCATACACACTAATGATTTGAGTGATAAACCAGTGTCACTGGAAGTACCTTTAGGTTAGCTCTTCTATATCACCCTAGGATGGTAGAGACACTAATTAATCACTCAAAGGTGTAATGATCATAAGTAAATTATTATATATACAACTCAACTCGAGTTGATAAAAATTACACCCAAAATAGGGTCTGGACCATTCATTAATGGTGTTAGGTTGTTCAATATAGTACAACTGACTATGGTAATAATGGGACTAGGATGAACGATAATAGTTCAACTAGTCAATGGTAATATCCTACCCTGTTGTGGGTTGGCAATTAGTAAATATTATACTGTGATCACTAGTGCAATATATATTAAATAATTCTCTATTTTGGAGAAATAATATACACAATTATTGATAATAGCCTCTTAATTAGCCTCTATGAAACTTCTAATATTATCTAGAAGTATTAAATATTATTAGTGACCTCGCGAAATAAACTCCACAAAATTCGTAGATAATCTCTCGCGAAATGTAACACCACGAAATCCGTGAACAATCTCGCGAAGACACAGTCACTAGTTTGGCTGGCTTCTATATTAGCGCTGTCATTTCACAGAATAACACGCCACCAAATATCTGTGGGTGTGCATGAAACCGCTGACGAAGCTGAACTGGGCTGAGGGAGGCTCCTGAGCTCCCACGAGGCAACGCCGCTGTCTATGACTGGCTGGCTTTGTTTAAATAACACTGCACTAGTTTATTTAATGAATCCACTGGTTAACTGGTTCATCCGGTTCGAAGGACCAAATAATGTGGGAACCGACCTGTGAGATTTATATTTATTTAATTTATATGAATTTATATTTACGTTAATTTATATACTTCGATAGCAATTTGTATAATGATAAGTGGACTGTATTTCTGCAATAATCTCATAATCTCACAAATCGATCCTCTACACATTAGGGGGGGTTTATATTTAATATATATATGCAGCCAATCAAACTACAGAAATAACTACATACATTAAAGAGGTTCCTTATCTTATAGTACAGCAGGTTAGTCCACCAGGTATAACTAGGGTGTAGACACCAAATTATCCTCTTTGAGGTAGCTTCCATATCACCCAGTAACTGGTGCACAAATCTTGCATCCTCGTCTTGACCTGTCAAAAGTGAGCTAGCTGTGAAGCCAGAATCCTATATATGACAAGCTATATCAGAGAAAACACTATACAGTACATGGAACATGAAGACCTGGCTTAATTACCTTTAGTTTGAGGCTTCCATGTGATCTAACCGGGTCACCCTATATCCTGACATTAATGGCCATAAATGAATGATAAACGGGTTTCGGATAGACACTTAACTTGATTGTAGACAGCGTGTTGACAATGGTACACCTTTGGGTTCCATAACACTACGTCCAAGTAAATTTAACAGGAGCCGAATTTGCTCCCGTGTGAGCCTCTGGTCTCAATAACAATGGCTGCCCCCCTTTCTCCCTGACGCCTGGCCTACTTTGTCCAGATTTCAGAAAGTGATAGAAGGGTCACATTTACTCTACTTTAATATTGATAATTAAGTTAATTTATATAAGATGTTTTTATGATGGTAAAGTCCAAAGACTAATGTATTTAAGAATAATTCCCAGCAGAATAGCTGGTGAATTATAATGGTATGTGGTGATGATATCCCGTTTTCTTTAGACGGTAATTCCACTACAAGTTACGTTTTCTATGGGTAACTTGTTGGTAATACAGCTATTATCTGTATGATTATTAAATGGTGTCGGATTTTCCGACAATACTCACACAATTATAATCATTTCCTTACACTGTCCAGCGTCGTGTTCACAACACCCAGCTTCATTACCTTGCACTTGCTTGAGTTAAACTCTGGCAGCCACTTTTGGGAGCCACCTCTCAGGTTGCCCAGGTTCCATTTTCTAGTACAGCAATTTTTGGCCTATTGTAACGCATACGATCGAAATGCGACGCTCTTTGTAGGAGGACAGGTTGGTTAGAGACACAGAGAGAGTATCTACACTATAAATGGACTAAACGGAGTACACCCACACTCACTTGTTAACATGAGGGCGGACCAGTGGTGGTACTGGTGTGGTTGAGTACTTGTAGCTGAGGGGTGTGGAGCTGGTGGTAGTGGCGGGCGTGGTGGTGGTGGTGGTGGTGGTACTGGTATCTCCAGAAACTGGCAACAGTTGGGATAAATGTGTTGCTTTAGAGTGTGGTGGTGTGGTGGTGATGGTGGTGGCGGGTGGCCCACGTCCAGGTGGTGACCGTGGCGCCACCTGGTGGGCAACAACAACAACAACACAAACAGACAAGTTCAAACACAGGAAAGCCAGGCTATAACAAAGGCATATTATACTAGAGTATAAACAAGAAGGTATATTATACCTCAGTATAACAGAGCACAATACAACCGCCCTTAGCAAAGCACAACACGGAATAACAACACAGTGAGGGGAGACATGATCACAACCTACAAAATTCTCAGAGGAATTGACAGGGTAGATAAACTGTTTAACACGGGTGGGACGCGAACAAGGGGACACAGGTGGAGACTGAGTACCCACATGAGTCACAGAGACGTTAGAAAGAACTTTTTCAGTGTCATAATTAACAGGTGGAATGCATTAGGCAGTGATGTGGTGGAGGCTGACTCCATACACAGTTTCAAATGTAGATATGATAGAGCCCAATAGGCTCAGGAACCTGTACACCAGTTGATTGACAGTTGAGAGGCGGGACCAAAGAGCCAGAGCTCAACCCCCCGCAAGCACAATTAGGTGAGTACACGGCAACACAACACAACCAAGCAGGAAGCAATAGAGCACAGCAGAACACAGCATATTACACAACGCAGCTTAACACATCACCACAGCACAAGAGAGCTTACCACTACACAACACATCAAAGACTCACAGCACAGCAGTGGGAGGCATGGGGCAGGACAGCTCAAAACATTACATCACAGCACAAGAGACAACAGCGCAAGACTGCAAAACAATGAACAAGACAGCACAATGCAACACAGGAACACAGCACAAAGCCGCGCCGCACCATACACACGACCTAACACCTCCACGGTCTTGTCTGTTCTGTCCCGTGTTACCCGGCCCCACCTGGCCCTGCCTCACCTGGCCCTGCCTCACCTGGCCCTGCCTCACCTGGCCCTCCCTCACCTGGCCCTGCCTCACCTGGCCCTGCCTCACCTGGCCCTCCCTCACCTGGCCCTGCCTCACCTGGCCCTGCCTCACCTGGCCCTCCCTCACCTGGCCCTGCCTCACCTGGCCCTGCCTCACCTGGCCCTGCCCCACCTGACCCTGCCCCACTTGACCCTGCCTCACCTGGCCCTGCCTCACCTGGCCCTGCCTCACCTGGCATCCCACCTATACTTACAGCTTAAGCTTGTACAAGCACGTTAATCACCTGTGGCTGAGTACCATATAACCTGTTCTGTGAGTTAACAACTCTAGCTTGTCCACGTAGAACAGACCAAAATGTATATATGTTGACTGGCAGTGTTACCGAGTTGTCCAGGTCTAAGGTGGAAAATATACTAATTACCATCCTGTCTCAACGTGGGAAGCTAAACTCCAATCCAATATTGTCTCCCGCCTAATCCCTTCTTCAACCTAATCATGCACTCTACTCAATCACAACTTCTAGTTAATCTCACTCTACAATAAGCCTTTGACCAGTTAATGTGCACCCAATCATATTATTCTTTAAGTCCTAAACTCCACGTGCTGGACACAATCACCTGCTGGATCACAGCCTCCTCCGTCCAAACACACTCATCTCTCTCTCCGACCCCTCTAGCAATCTCTTCTTTTCAGTTTTCTCTAACCACCTTTTCTGTGTGGGTCGGAGTAAAGAAAACGGAGGGATACAATTGAAGGAAAATGTATAAATGTGAAATATACAGCTAATTATGACAACAGGCGGACTGTCCGCCTTGCTGACACGATATTTGTGTGTTTGCTAGCTAAGCAATGCTCTCTTATGCCAGAAAGCTCTGTGTTTACGAGTTTTTCCATGTACTACAACATATATACGGTTAAATGAACAAATCCTCAAGGGCCGTGACGAGGATTCGAACCTGCGTCCGAGAGCATCCCACTGTCCTTGTGGATTTGTTCATTTGATGCATCACGCAATTGTGATTTTTGTGTGTATATATACGGGTGTATGTAGATGAATACCGTGTAGCACTCACCCCACACGTTATTGTGGGGTTTGATTCTCCTGCAATAGGTCCAAGCTCTTGGGCCAGCAGCTGTGGGGGCGAGGCGACTCATTTGGAGGTAGTTTTTGCTAGCACTGAATCATCCAGCACAGTTCACTCGTCTTCCACACCCTGGCTGATGGCTTGCAGTTGTACTCTAATGTCTAGTGGCTGTACTCCACGGTTCTATAGAGTTCAATGCACTATAATATAATCTTCCTTTCCCCACCGGTATCCTATTCCACCAGCCACCCACTCTAGCCCCCACCCCCAACATGAAGACCACGCCCACACACCCCCACTATAGTTCCACCCCCACTGACCCCCCCCCCCCCCCACACACTGACCACACCCTTCACATGCAAACAGACAGACGCGACGTGGCACGAACCACAGGAGAAGAGCACAGGATCAATATTCATTTAAAA
The DNA here is from genome assembly GCF_040958095.1 of Procambarus clarkii. Lineage (NCBI taxonomy): Eukaryota > Metazoa > Arthropoda > Malacostraca > Decapoda > Cambaridae > Procambarus > Procambarus clarkii. The sequence goes on from NC_091174.1 coordinate 2,345,062, forward strand.
GGGAAAATAAAGGAATTATTAATAACGAACAAGACAGAAAAAGAATAGGAATTATTCACACAAAAAATGAAATGATAATAATTGCATGAAATACTTCATTTTCAAACTATGCAAGAATGCATAACCAGGAACATTAGTTGTAACTGTCTATACATTATACCTAAGTCATACAAGTATTTGTGTACGTCTGGTACCATACTACTTGTGTTAAGGAGGAAATGTATATGTTTATCTCTCAGAATGTTTGGTAATATGTTTATTGTTTGTGATGTGTGTCTATGTATGTATTAACACGATGTACTGAACGGGGTGAGAATAGCTTGAGCTACCTCATCCCTTTGTGTGTATTTTACCTCAATAAACTTATTTCAATTTCAATTTAGTTGTAACATTTCATGAAGCTTGAGTGATATTTCTGAGCTCTTTAAAATCAACTAAAGTGGTACTTAAGAATATTAATATTACAAAAATCAATGAATAAAAATTCATATCTCTAATAGAGTGTTGTTAAGCCCGTGTTCAACCACAGACGCGACCATTCACTTACAATGGTAACCAACATGTGTAAAAATATATAAAACTAACAATAAATTGTGTTGAACAAACTGGTAAATGTTCAGAGTTGAGATAAAAGCATCACACTTATAACATATGGGACAGATAAAGATTATAATGCACTTTCTTTTTCGTGTTACATATTTAAACCATCCAACTGAATGGATTATTTGTCAAAAGATTATTGTATGTAAATAAACAAATCCACAAGGGCCGTGACGAGGATTCGAACCTGCGTCCGGGAGCATCCCAGACACTGCCTTAATCGACTGCCTTATTATGTATGTAAATAATTTACAAAAATATAACTGAATCCTTTTTTCTATAGTAAACAATAATTTAAGTATAAGCCCACGTCTATTTAAATTAGTAAGTTTTGCAACTGAGAGAAAATGTGAGAAATATCAAGTTTCAAAATCATAGGCTATTGGAGCAGTATATAAAAAATAACTCTAATAGCACTCACCTAGAGAGAGAGAGAGAGAGAGAGAGAGAGAGAGAGAGAGAGAGAGAGAGAGAGAGAGAGAGAGAGAGAGAGAGAAAGAGAGAGAGAGAGAGAGAGCATGGAGGACAGGGTGGAGAGCATACTAAAGATCATTAGGTTAGATGGTACAGCCTGTCTGGAATATCAATGGGGAAGATCGAGATGGGAAGGAATGTGAAGGACAAATGCGAAAACAAGGAAAGAAAATGAGAGAAATAAGTGAGGAACGGTAAGAGGGATGAGTAGGAGGGGAGGGAAGAAGAGATACATCAAAGAAGAAAAAAGATAAATATTAGAAAAAACCACAGAGGGAAGAATGTGATGGGTTGAGGATAAAGATGAAGATGGGAAGGGAATTGTCAAGGAAAAGCGCCAAGCCATTGCTACTTTTTTGTATTATTATTTTCTACCACAGACGTGGCCCACACATTTACAATGCTAACCAGCATATATACATTTTCTTTGCGACTAATAACAATGATAATAACAACATTTGTATACATAAACAGAGGCAGATACATAGGTAAGTACAACGCATAAAGCCACTAGTGCAGAGTGCATCTCGGGCAGCAAATGTGGTGTCTACCCTACGCTAGAAACAACCACGGCCGGGGTCCCTGCGTATATTATATTACCAGGTAATCTGTTCCATCACTTAAAACCCCAATTTTCATGTTCTATTTTGTGTTTAACATCTTTACACCTTATTAATAGGCCCAGGTCTCCTAATTAGGACTCACAAATGGCCCAAAAGCTTACGTCTACTCGAGGGCAACCAAGAGCCTCAATACATAATTCCAAGGTAAGATGTATGTACAAACATTACCAACAAACCCTCCTGCAAGCAAGCAAGCACATGTGAAAGCACAAACAAAACAATTAAACGTTAAATAAAAACAAGACCCAACTGGAGGAACAATAAAGCATGTATATATGCATCAGTGTGCATATATACATGTGCCAAAGTATGCATCTATGTATATGCATAAATACTGAAGTACTTCCGTAAACCCTTGCACTTACCACCATCTTCCATAAAGAATAAGCCAACTGTAGCTACCATACATTCTTGGAGAAGAACAGGGGGGATGGATGGGCAGAAAGAGAAGGGAAGGAATAGCAAAGGGGATAAGAATAGACTGAGCTAGAAGCAAATGGGGAGGAGGGAAATGGAATGGGGAGAAGAGGGAGTGTGATAATAAAGACGATAGGAACGATGAGGCAGAGAGGAGGAGGGAGAGAAGGAAAGGGAGGAGGAGAGGGGAAGGGAAAGAAGGACAGAGGGAGGGAAGGAGAAGGAAGGACAGGGGAGGAAAGAGAAGGAAAGAGAGGGGTGAGGTGAAGGTCTTGGGCAAGTAGGAAGGGTCCTGCATACTTCACAATCATCATCTTTGTCTCCTTCTTAAGTCTCCTCCTTTGACATCGCCATGTTTACCTATTTCTATCTTCAACTTCACCTGTTTCTTTCCACTTATGTCAGTTTCGTTGTGTCCACGATGACGGGGCTAATAAGTGGATATGTTTTAACACATTCCAAGTACCAGCCTAGTGTCAAGTGTGTGGTCCCAGCCTCGTGTAAAGTGTGTAGTCCTAGCCTCGTGTCAAACCTCCGAGAGATCGAAATGCTGAAGTTTAGACACAAATAAAACACATCTATGCTCCGTCATTCAGCAGACAATTCAAGGGTAAACTTCCATAAAAGCTGCAGGTACACGAAGACCTCAGTTGCCTTATCTGCGGCCAATATACACTTGCTACACGCTATGTTCAGACTCCTGGCGGTCAGTGGGTGGCGGAGACAAGTTGTGTTTATAAATACTGGTTGCGTCAGACCCGCGCCAGTGTTACCGGGCTACGGTGCTCACCACGATAGCCAAGAGCTGCAGGAGCAGTATCAGTCGCTGTGACAGCAGCTGTAATTGCCTTCATTAGCAACAGCAGCGGTAGAAACATGCAGCACCATAATGGGTTATTTTATCACATCCAGCACAAACATGGAGTTATCCGCAGCTGTTTCTGTATTCAGTACACACAGTGGGGGAGTCGAGAGAGGGAGCTTTACTTGCTCAATAAATCACTTGCTACAAGTCAATGTTTGAGCTTGGTGTGGTGTGGGGTGTTCAGCCAGGCTGTGGTGTTTCCTCCCGACACTACACGTCCATCTCCCCTCTCTCTCTTTCTTTACACAGGTGGGTACAGGCGTAGAGATCGTCTCTGCCTTAACATGCTGATAGCTTGCCCTTCCTATAATGTTCCCTACAATATTTACCCTGGAATACGACCCGCCTGTAAGTGTACTTTCAGATCTCGAATTACTGTCGGGTGAACAGGGGCGGACAATTATACATTGGTCTCCAGGTAATGCTCCCCGGGGATTTCTCCCGGGGCGAGTGAGGACGTTTATCCATCACGTTCTTTGATTTTTCCACTCCGTAAAAAAAATCAACCTTTTTAGCTTAACCAGAAACGTACGAAGTCAAGCAACCGACCTAACCTATAGTCCGATACATAGAAAATGTATATATTTGTAAGCCGTTACTTAATAGGTTGCATTCATAACGTTGTGTTAATAATCATATGAGAGATGTTTGTTTGTTTGAAATTAGTCGTAATATAAATAAGATTACCCGACAATAGCAAGCTCACACCTCTCATTGTGCTTGTATTATTAACCTTACATGTTCAATAGCCTCGTCTATATGTATATTTTGGGAATGAATCTTGTTTTTATTAACTGCATTGCTTTACACTTTCTGGATATCCCGTGGTCATATTATACGGGACTTGTATTCTAAGTTGTGAACCAAGCACTAAAATGAGTTGTTTTTTATGACAAAAAACTTAATATAAAATTTGGTGGTGGGAGCAAATTCTTATTCCGAAAGTTCGGTCCAGAGGAAAAATTAGGGAACCACAAGTCTGGTGGAAGGGTAACTGATACTTTGTTACGTGAAAAGTTGACTCATTTCCAACTGGTTCCTGCCCTAACCTAACTTATCCTAGCCTCGCCCTTTAGTTTGTTGCTGCCGGCGGAGACGGCTAGTTTATTGTGCACCCCATACCCATCCTGTGAGCGGTAGCGCAAAAAGCATTACTGAGGGCACAAAAGGTCTTCATTAGACCTCAACTTAGATTATTACATAAACAATTTCATCTATCCTTCACACCTTATAACTACTTTTGTCACATTCTTAATCACGTGTTTATTTTCGTGATATACACACACACACATATATATATATATATATATATATATATATATATATATATATATATATATATATATATATATATATATATATATATATATATATATATATATATATATATAACAAATGAAATCGCCAGCTACTAACTCGAGTTAACATGAATGTTGACCTAAGATTTTTCCCGATTCAAATTTGTGTTTCATCATTTCTGACTTGAGTTAACATTTGTTAAGCCCGTGGAGCAGCGCCTCCCGCCCCCGCCCTTGACAAACATCTCAACAGACGCCCACGCCCTTGTCTCCTGCACATATATACCACTTTACTCTAAGTATTTAGTTCTAAAAAATATTCATGGCCGCAATTTTGAATTCAAATTTCCGCGCCTTGGAGATGGCCAAATAATTCGGCCTGAATTAAGATTTATGTATACTTAATTCGCTTGTCAGTTCTAAATCGCAGTACTAACAGAACAATAAGTTACTAATATTCCAAATTGCATTTCTCAATTTGGTTTTAGATTTAAGTTCCGACTCACCATAATGGTAGACACTGACGGAGCACTACAGCCTAATACGAATATTCTGGTCGTATGCAAATTAACATAGAGACGTGCGCAAAGAGAGCAACAACAGTCTGACGAATCGGAGGTCGGCGGGACACGTAGGCAGAATCCATGTAAATAATAGGTAGAACCATGAACTATATTAGAGGTACGGGAATAGGCTACAGCTTAAACTACATAATTTTGAGTTTTTATTATTATTATTATTATTTTCTACCACAGACGTGGCCACACATTTACAATGCTAAGTACATATATACATTTTCTTCTGTCCTCCTGTGGCTCGCCTCAGTGAATGATTTTCAATGAAGTTTTTGTATTAACGGAATGATATTATTTTTAACACCTATATCTCCGAAACCTATCCTTATTTCACAGTATTCAATTACGTATACAATCCTGATTAGTTAATACAACTTATTGTATTGTGACTGTTAATTGTTGAGGTTATTTTCTTGGGTAAATCCTGAGCATTATTACTAAACAATGTTTAGTATCACACAAGTTGTGAACAAAATTGAATTCGTATCCGTTTCTTGCATTCCTCCCAGACACTCCCAGCCCCGCCCCGCCACGCCCTGATGTCTGGCGTGTGGAGAGAGAGAGAGAGAGAGAAAGGAGAGAAAGGAGAGAGAGGGAGAGAGGGAGAGAGAGGAGAGGGAGGGAGAGAGAGAGAGGAGAGAAAGGAGAGAGAGAGAGAGAGAGAGGAGAGAAAGGAGAGAGAGAGAGAGAGAGGAGAGAAAGGAGAGAGAAAGAGAGAGAGAGAGAGGAGAGAAAGGAGAGAGAAAGAGAGAGGAGAGAAAGGAGAGAGAGGAGAGAAAGGAGAGAGAAAGAGAGAAAGGAGAGAGAAAGAGAGAGAGAGGAGAGAAAGGAGAGAGAGAGAGAGGAGAGAAAGGAGAGAGAAAGAGAGAGAGGAGAGAAAGGAGAGAGAAAGAGAGAGAGGAGAGAAAGGAGAGAGAAAGAGAGAGAGAGAGAGAGAGAGAGAGAGAGAGAGAGAGAGAGAGAGAGAGAGAGAGAGAGAGAGAGAGAGAGAGAGAGAGGAGAGAAAGGAGAGAGAAAGAGAGAGAGAGAGAGAGAAAAAGAAGTGGGTTCCATGGTCTAGGTTCGAATCCTGGCCGGGACAGAAAGAAATTTGCAGGGATTCCTCAGCTCATGCCTGTCATGTGCTAAAGTCATACTGGCTTAGCGCTTTACCCTCATTACTACCTTACCTCTTCACCTGGCAGTAAATAGGTACCTGGGAACCTTTGACAGCTGTCGTGGGTTACATCCTTAGAAAGGTCAGCTGTTGGAACAGCAGTTCGATATATACACACACACGTCCTATGAGAAGAACAGGGGAAGATTACCTAGGAACCAATCGTTAACTGTTCAAACAGCAACAATAGATAACATGGGAGGATATCGATTGGTAGGTCGTGTTCCAGAGGAAAAACTAGTAGGGTAAGTTGACCAGACCACACACTAGAAAGTGCAGGGACGACGACGTTTCGGTCCGTCCTGGACCATTCTCAAGTCGATTGTAGGGTTAGGCTTACCAGGAGCTGAGAAGGGAACGCTCCCAGCCTGCTAGCAGGAGTCAGAAGCCATCTTCTCTAGTTCCCTTGTGTTATTAGTAATTGTGGTGGCAATCAAAGTAAAAAACTGTATTCATAAATGATTGAGCATTTCTGGTAACTCCTGATCTATTAACTTGTTTATTTTTGTAAATGGCTAACAAGAACGCTTCACCTCCCGCTTCTGGTATCTACTAAAAGTGTGTCAGATCCCATGACCTTTTACTATACCAAATTCCAGCCTTGCTTCATCTTTGGTACTTTTGAAGTCCCTCAATGATGCTCGGTTGGCACATTTCCTGTGCAAGCTTCATCTTCAAGACCTCTTGGGAACTGTCTGTTGAGTTCCTCACACATTTCCTTATTCTTCTCTGTGATAGTGCAACGCCCAATCCCAACCTTCCATCCCTCTCCTCAGTTTCATCACGTGTTGTTTTCCTCCTAATGCGACCACGGAGCAGTTTGGGTTTGGACTTTGCGTGTGTGTTATCTGTACCAACACATCCGTCTTATTCTTACCCTTGATCTGATCTGAACTACACACACACACACACACACACACACACACACACACACACACACACGCACACCTTCAGTCATCCCCGTCCAGTCACTGTTTATAACCGGCGGTGTGTCCCTACCTCTGGTAAAAACACAATATATACCCTCCCAAAAACATTCAAGAAGAAGCGTACTGCTCTTCTACCGCAAGATCATCAACATCTGCTTTTATTTTTAGTTTCCCGATTCTCACGTCATTTCCGCCAACTTCAGTCTCCACCCCTTCAACTCAAGGTCACCTATCTGCCTTGAAACGCTTCCTAAGTTAACAAAACGCTTCCCTCCCATCCCCCCCCCCCCCCCAGTTTCTGGCTCAGTCTCCTGATTCACGGCCTTATCAACCAGATAGTTTATGCTTACAGTCCGATATAAACAATAAAAGCAATCACAGAGTCAAAAGGAAATATAAAATTAAGATAAGGATAAGTTGCAAGGTCCCGACTCGCTTCACCCATGTCATTATCGCTCCTTACTCCTACTGCATGCAAATCCATTCCTGCTGATGATAACTATGTTTATCCATGTTGCTGAAACAGCTGGAACAGCAATAGTAACCGCAAAATCCACCAATACCAGTAACTATAACAGTAACAGCAGTGCCAGGAACTGTAACAATAACAGCAGTGCCAGGAACTAACAGTAACCGCAGTATGGGATAAAAATCCCAACACTTTGTGAAATTTATGTAAAGAATTTACATCAAGTCTTTCGCACTCTGCTGAGTGCTTTGTCAAGGTCTGAGTTTGAGGTTAGGACGAGACTTACATATCAACGTCTAATCAACGTGATTAGACGTTGAGATGTAAGTCTCGTCCTAATCACATATAAAGCTAATCACCTTGACAATGCACTCAGGACACTTTCAACGCCCGAAACGCTATGCGTACTAGTGGCTTTAGGTACTGTATGTACTATCTCTATCTTTAAATCCATCATTATGTCTGTAAATCAATGGATGTATCTTACCCTGAATAAATAATCTTTATCTGAGAGTGCGAAAGACTTGGTGTAAATTCTTTACATAAATTTCAGAAATACACAATTGTGCGGTTTTATCCTGTTATTATTACCGTCAGGTTATCTTGAGATGATTTCGGGGCTTTAGTGTCCCCGCGGCCCGGTCCTCGACCAGGCCTCCACCCCCAGGAAGCAGCCCGTGACAGCTGACTAACACCCAGGTACCAATTATACTGCTAGGTAACAGGGGCATAGGGTTGAAGAAACTCTGCCCATTGTTACTCGCCGGCGCCTGGGATCGAACCCAGGACCACAGGATCACAAGTCCAGCGTGCTGTCCGCTCGGCCGACCGGCTCCCGTTACTTAAGTATCCGCAGTAATACCGAGAGAATAAACAAATAGAAACGCCAGGAACAGTAAGATAGATCAGCCATCAAGTCGAGCCAGAACATTACCTGGAACTATTAGCAACATTCAGGTCTCCTATTGTAAACAAACCAGTGATACGAGTGCAAGATGTCGGGTCCATTAAGCTATCTCTGCCCGCTCGTAGCCAGGCATTAATATCCCCAACTCAATGGGCGCCTCACAGTCGGATGGCTCTTGTAGAATGTTCTTTAAGAGTCTTCGGGTCCGCCGACCAGGCAATAGAGTCCTGGTGATAGAGAGTGTGGACTGGTTGCTCCTCCGTGTACAGAAATAGGTCTTGCGAGATGCTAGGGCTGGATCTGCTAATCTCTACTGACATATGCTGACACGCTACTTGCATGTCATCCTGCCATCTGGCCGAGTGCCCGATCATGCGATGGATGATTTTGCATTTTGGAGATTCAAAAATCGAAACTAAAATACATAGAAAATTATAAAGCAACTTAAAAGTTTATTTATGTATTAAGGGATAAATAAACAATCGAAAATCAACAACATTTGCTAAATAGTCATTAAGTAAGCTATAGAATAGTTTCTCCCCATGTTGCTGCCAGATACATGGGCGGCCACATTTTACACTTTACGACAGTACGATAATGTTCTCAGTGAGCGTCTCTTATCCCTGACGGTTACCTGGTTGGTTACGACTCTAGTACAAAACAATTATCGCTTTAAAGTTTTGAACAAATCGAGGAAGATAATAACAGCCCAGTTACTCTCTCTTATTACCCTGGAAAGCCAGAGTGGTTATATGGTGGGCGTCTGGCAGTGGGCACCAGCAGTGTGACCCCAGGTACAGTAGCCTCGTGCGTTTTGATTTTCATAATGTACCAGGCCCCTTCACCGACCTCACAAACACTTATATAGTTTTATTTGCGGGAGGTCAGCTCTTGGGTCCCGTCTCTCAATCCTTAATCGAAAGTTGTATATATTCCAGAGCTTATTGGGCTGTTATATCCATTTAAAGTTGCGTATGGAGTTGGCTTCTACCACTTCACATTTTAGCGCATTCTGATTATTCACTTTCCAGACACTGAACAAATTATGTCCAATATCTTCATGCACGCTACCCGCCTCACGAGGCGTTCTTAGCTATAAAACCTCAATGGTAAAAGCCGATAAATGCCAGTCAAAGAGCCAGGCGGAGATGCCCCGTTGAGACAGGGTTGAATATAGCGGCGAGCGTATGTCAGGCCGGTCCAACGTTAGGAGGGAGTAGGGGCATGTAGGAGTGTAACTCACCTGCTACACTCTCCTCGCCCCCTTCCCACCCCAGACTCCCCACCGCCCACAGCCAAAATGGGAGGAGGAGGACGGGCGGGCAACGGAGCCTATTGGACATCCCAAGGCTCACAACCTCTCCCAGCGAGCACCTAACCCCTCCTCCTCCTCCGCCACAAGTCAACACTAGGGATGATGTTAGCTTCGCCAGAGAGTGTAGGACACTGACGCAGGGAGTTCATGGGGCTGTGCTGTTTGGTGACAGGATGACATAACTTATGTAAGAGTACTTGAAATGTCTCACGAAAGGACTGATCCTAATGTGCGGTAATTAATGAAGATAACATTACAACATGAATGCACCGTTATTAGGATCATATAATGAACAAGTAATTCTAGATATATTAAACAGTTACTTATATTATTACGATTTAACTACATCAGCTGTTATCCTGCAAGGCTGGATACTTGAGGCATCACCACACTGGAGAGAAGGGAATTTATAACAATAGGATATCATCAGTGGCGTATGCAAGGCTGGCCAACATAAGAACTTCCTCAGAAACTTGTGTAAGGAATCATTCAGGACCTTCTATACCTTCGTATACCACATATGTCAGACCAATCCTGGAGGTGTATGTGGGAAGTCCTTATCTAGTCAAACAAAAGACGAAATTATAAAACTTTCAGAGGTATGCCACCAGATTAGTCCCAGAGCTGAGAGGTATGAGCTATGAGGAAAGACTACCGGAATTAAACCTCACGTCACTAGAAGACAGAAGAGTTCATCTTAACATCTTAACTTAATAACTTCATTTTTTTGCCCGAAACGCTACGCGTACTAGTGACTGTACAAGAATTTAAGAACTCTTATATGTATATAAACAAAAAATATATAAATAAAAGTTAGGGGGGGGAGACATGATTACCGCCTACAAAATTCACGGAGGAATTGAAAAGGTAGATAAAGACAAGCTAGTTAGCACGAGTAGTACACGAACAAGGGGATACAAGTGGAAAATTATTATTCAAATAAGCCAGAGACATTAGAAAGAATTTCTTCAGTGTCAAGAGTAGTTAAGAAATAGAATGAATTAAGACGTGATGTGGTGGAGATTCCATACACAGTTTCAAATGCAGATATGACAGAGCCCAATAGCCTCAGGAATTTTTACATCAGTTAATTGATAGTTGAGGGGCAGGACCAAGGTCGGAGCTCAGCCCCCGGAAGCACAACTAGGTGAGTACATGCACGCACATGAGAGTGTGTGTGTGTGTGTGTACTCATCTATTTGTGCTTGCGGGGGGTTGAGCTCTGTGTGTGTGTGTGTGTGTGTGTGTGTGTGTGTGTGTGTGTGTGTGTGTGTGTGTGTGTGTGTGTGTGTGTGTGTGTGTGTGTGTGTGTGTGTAAGAAATAAAAACAATGGATTTCACCACTGCAGTGCGCCATGTCTCCGCTAAGGCAACACACTCTTATACCTATTGGCCAAAATCACTGCAATGTGACCTCTAAGAAGCTCTACACTAAGGCTCAACAACCCTCTTGCCAATTTAAGTCAAAATGCCTTTAATGCACCTTCTAAGTCTCTTTTTGGCCCATAGGCGTTATTTTCGAATTCAGAAGTTGCTGTACCATCGAGGATGGTTACGATACCTTATCCTTATACCTGCGAGGATAGTCACGATACCTCATATATTACAGTTAATTTATTATACTGAAGCCCTGCTTGCTCTAGTACCCGAAGAATCCTTGGAAGGCTGGAAAAGATGCAGGACTAAGCCATGAGGATCATCCTCGGATGATCTAAATTATTAAACAAGAGGAAGGAACCCAGTATCCCATGTGTGAGTATCCAACGTCTTAATTGGTACCAAGATGCTTAGGCTAACCCACCCTAATGCTCTCCAGGCCTTCTTTATCGAAGGTTAGCATCCTTCAAAGTGGATTACAAAACCTGCAAATGTATTAGGTTCGTGATCTCTGCCAAGAGACAACAAAGGCATCTTCCTGCACCATGGGGGATCACCCCTTTCCAAATGACTATCCCAACCTCACAAGATTAATGAACAACCTGCGCCTCGACTTCAAGCAAAGTACAATGCCCTAAGCCAAACTGATGCTCTGGTCACAGAGTACTCCGTTATTGTTGTTGTTCAAGATTCGCTACTTGGAACAAAATGTTCCAAGTAGCACGGGCAATGGTGAGCCTGTTCAGAGTACTCCTTCGCACATACTATTTATACTGATGGTTCCCTACACCAGTCCACTGGTGCCGCCGGAAGTGCAGTTGGTGTGAGAGCGAGCGACGCCGCCTACTGAGAGCAGGGCGCTCGTATAAATAACTGAGCTTCCACTCCACACACAGAAGTGTTTACCATACACCTTGCACTCAAACCACTATATGTATCCAAAGTTGACACGCTAATTGTAAGTGACTGTCATCCTTGATTGACCTTAACTCCTTGAGACATAACTAATGTGCTTCTGTCTGAAGCAAGGCCCAGATAACATACAAGCATGAAGCAGATCTGAGTAAATGTAAACTCTGTCAGCTCACATAAGTTTAGAGACACTGGTAGTAGACATTTTGAGACGGTTGGAGTCCTGTCTGTTCATGGTGTGATGACTCCTAATGATCCATCACTTTCTCAGTATAAGTCTCATTATTGATGGCAAGAATTTCCCAATACACAAGTGTTGCCTCTTGTGGGCGAGAGATAAATGGGTTATTTTATTCAGAAGAATACTATCATTAATTTTAGTAAGTTACCCACGAACCCACGAGGAACGGCCTAGTTCAAGTAATACAATTTATTATAACAAACCCAACCTGGCACGGTGGCTTGGCCAGGCCCCAGGGAAGAACCTCCCTAATTACAATTGTGTAACTATCTTCAAAAGATTGTTACTTGCTTAGTTAAATGAACTATGAGGTTCAGTTTCTAAACCCATTATGTGCCTATTTAACCCTTTCCACCCCCCCCCCCGCCCACGGTATGTGGTGCATAATAAAGAAATTGAATTGGTAGAATAACTCCACACCAGATCCACAGGAATGGAACACGTTCAATAATTAACAATATATTTAACAAAACCCTCGAAACATAACCATTGGTGTTGCCTCTTGACATTTCCGTTCATATCCAACACTTCCTCTGGACAGAAGTAAAGATTTACGACCCCAATATACTAGGAAAACCTCAAATTTGATGCAAGAAATGGTAAACACTTTGGAAAACCACAATAAAGTACATCATGTCCACTTCCGAGTTACTACCACCAAATATAACATTCTGGAGCAAGCTGGAAGTTGCAATAACACGTAACGTCAATAGTTACCTGGATGGCTAGTAACAAAACTCAACAGGACTTATCTTAAGAAAGAATTATGCAGGACAAATTAGAGCGGTCCACCTCTCCCTGTCAGGACAAATGGAATTCACTCCCTCCTTCCAGGCAGCGTTCAAGTAAAAATGCTGTACAGTAAACTGTCTTTGTTCACAATTCTATTTCGACCACCACACTTGACAAAACAATTACAAATTATTTAAACTACTGGCTGTTTAATATTTAGTCAATGTACTAAGTTAAAGTACTTAAACACAGCCAGTAGTTTATATGTTAACTAATTCATCCTACATCCGGCAGTTCCGCACGATAACGGCCAACTCGACCTGATAAAAGACCTTTTGAGCCTTTTGTAATCCTTTTTGCGCTACCGCTCACAGGGTGAGTATGGGGTGCATAATAAACTAGCAACAAAGAAACAAAACAAAATCAACCGTCAAAACACTTTATTTTTATGTAAACTCGTTGTTTAGGGAGGTAGAAATAGCCTAAGCTACTCTATCCCTTTGAGATGTATTTCTTTATTGTTTCAATAAATGTACTTGTACTTGAACTTGAACTTGAACTCGAACTCGTTGTTTATTCTCAACCGACCAACCCTGGTGATAACTAGTTACCATTTAGCCACAACTCAATTGTTCAGTTGGCCAGAAATACTCTTTTAACTTTTATGTTGTCTGCTCTAACTGCATGTATGGATAAATTAATTTATTATATAATAGCATATTGAGCATGTTTATGTGCTGGTGAGGTTAGGTGTTTAGGTTATGCTGGCAATTATCTGCATTAAAAAGTACGTGAGTGAAGCTTATATGGAGTTGCGATCCGAACACGGGTAGTCAACGAAGCACTGTTCGAAAAATGCTCCATCGTAATCAGTTGAGTTGTATGTAAACAACGGGTTGAGTTGTTTACCTATGTCCAAAACTACACTTAAATCAATCAATTAATTGCAATTTGTAAAAGGAAGTAGTTTTATATCACGTAGTTTGCCTGATAAATTTACTAAAACTAAGAGTCAGTTTTGTAAATAAAAAAAGAACACAAAAGCATGTATCGTTATGGAGTGAAAGTTAAGACTAATGTTTATGTAATAATGGGACTGTGAGAGTAATTAGCATTGTTTGACTCCCATAGCAATAACGTGTGTGAGAATACAACCCCGTCCTTGACTCAAGTCCATTACATCCAGCGGTCGACCCCACAAACACATTCATAAATTTTTACATACTATTCATTCAAAACGGGAATGTTCTCAAATATAAATTAATATTATAATATATTAGCATATTGTGCAAATATAGGTTAGGTCCAACAGCCTGGTTGATCAGTCCAGCAACCAGGAGGCCTGGTCAACGACCGGGCCGCGGAGACGCTAAGCCCCGGAAGCACCTCAAGGTAACCTCAAGGTAGGTTAGGTGTTTAGGTTCTGTTCGCGATTATTTGTATGTGTAGTACGTGGGTGAAGCATTTATAGCGTTGTGATTCGAACAAAATTCGTCAGTGAAGCACTTGTTCCGGAAGTATTCGAACAAAATCAGTTGTGAGTCGTGTGTAAACAGTTTTTAATTCATTAACAGGGGGTTTGGCGGGTGCATGGAATCACTTGGTTCTTTGTTTGGAGGACGGACTGGTATGTGAGAACGATACACACAAGATGGTATTCCTGGTTCAATCTTGGTGCTGTTCTGACACCAGACATATGCTCATCCTACAGGGTTCGCTGGAAAACTTGCTGCATTTGATGCCCGTTGGGTTACGTTTTGAGGTAAAGTACCTTTTATACAACTGCCTAAGTGGTTACGACGCCTGGCGTATATATCATGTAGTAAGGTTCCGAAAGACTACTAGACATTTGTCAGTTTTTCATAGGCTGTAAACCACTTTTATTTACTCTTCCAGCATTAGGTTTGATGTTGTCAACCCCCACCCTGGGAAACTTCATTATTTTTCTCCAGGAACAGGCACACTGACTCAAAATGTTCTGATATTGACCTTATCTAACATAGGATATATGAGAAAATCACGCCATCGTGATATCTTATCTATGATATATGTTGCTCATTGTGCGCTTTGACAGATTGAGCAGCTGCTTGAAAAGTCTAGCACTGCATGAAGCAATGAACTTTAGATTCCTACCCATCTCTTAACTGGTACAATTTACAGTATTATCCTGAAGTCTCTTTAATAAACAAAAGTTTACTCAAGCTATAAATGGATGCCAACAGAGAGAAGGCCCCAACAGAGACTAGTTGCAAAAAAGGAAGACAGACATGTCTGCAAAACTAGCTTTTCTCTATAATCACTGAAACCAACCAGGAATTGAGCACTCCGTGTAGGATATGTGGAGTGCTCCCTTTCAAATTTTCAGCTGCTGTATTAGATACTCCCATGGAAAGACATATTTAGGAAAAAACATATTAGTTGCCCAACAGGGTCAGTGTACGAGAGCACTTATATCAATCAACATCTAAAAACTCAACCTGGTACCCTGACCAATTGAGGTTCTGTAGGCCAAATTACATTCAAACCCCCCATAACTGTCAAGGTATACTCCAGCAAGGTAGCCAACATCTGTTGGAAAAATTGTTGACCTGGAGAGCATGCAAATATCCTTTACTGCTAAAATCCACTCGATAAAACGTCTAAATTATTAGGACATTAACATTTTAAAATCTGTATTTTTCCAGAGTGCAGGCAAAAAGAGATACATAATAACTTAAAACTTTGAAAATATTAGAGGGGTTGGTTCCAAAACTGCACATGGAAATAAAATTACCAGAGACCAAGAAGCATGGCAGGATGTGCAAAATAGTCCCATTGAAAAGCAGAGGTGCAATAGGTATGCAGAGAGAACTATCAACATCAAAGGGCCAGACTTTTCAACTCTATACAGTCTACACATAAGGGGCACAACTGGCTATCTTCTCTAAGTGTTGGCAAGAACTTCAGAAACCCCCCCAAAAGGAGGCTTGATCAACCAGCCTGCAATTTATACATCAGGCTGCAAACAGCTGCATCTAATAGTCTAACTGAGCAGATTAACAACCTGGAGACCTGATCAGAGATCTGGCCACAGTTATGTTGATTTTCTGAATCACCATAAGTTAGGCAAGATAGACAACCTAAGAAAAAAAGGCTGGCATGGCCTATGTTGAGACTCCTGTGATGGTGTCTAGCATATCAAGGGTAAAACAATTTCAGAACCCTTCTGAAAGGTATTACATAGCCTTCCCGGTTTGGTGCTTTCTTTTGATAATTACTTACTTCTGAAAGGTTGACTCAAGTCTTCCATCCAAAACACTACAACCACCTCAGGTACCTACCTCTGCTGCAGTCGGACTCTCTCTCTCTCTCTCTCTAGTTATCCCCAAGACTTTACTGCTGGCGACTTATTGGCGAATGCCAAGATAGGTTGACGGGCCTCAAGAGCTAGAGGAACATGTACTTGGGACACAAAGTGACATGCAGTAGAGACTTACAGTACTAGGTTTGGGAACATAACCTGAAACTCAATCAAGTCACCACACTTAAAGTCAAGACAACTTAACAGATGATCCCAGCTTGCTGCTAGCACAGTCGGGAACCAATTGCTACATTCAATCAAGATCAATACTTTTCACTAGATTCCTATTTAATCATATCTTGCTTGCTTTCTTTCTCTTCATCAGCATACAGTGACAATGTTTCATATTATATATATATATATTATATATATATATATATATATATATATATATAATATTATATATATATATATATATATATACATAAATAAATAAAAATAAATAAAATTATTCATTTGTCATCTTCAGTAATATTCAAAGAATAATTTTTAGCATTATTTACCACATTCTCAATTGTCAATATAAAGTGTGACACTTTTATATAATATACAGCCAAATAGATTGGGGTGTAATTTTATTAAATTTCACAATACAAACCCATAAACATTTTAGTGGAATTAACAATGCTGTATAAAAATACGAGTACCACTCCATAATATAATGGAAAGAATTATAGATTACATCTGTCATTTTTTAATCAAACTCCTTCAAATAAGGGAAGAAGCGAGACCCAGTGTCCCTCCACACCAAAGACATGCTTCCAGTAGACCTCGCCCAAAACTTGGGTTTTGAAAATCTACCTTCATAACATAGCAGAGTTGACACGTTAGAGAGTCGAGATGTTCAAAATGTTGACATACCTACACGACACCTCCACGTGTCAAATCTCTGCAACAGTCTTTGACTCAGAGGATTAGAAACTTGCTGCTTTTATGTTAATGACCAAGGGCAGAAAGGCCACACAAATACCAGCCTTGTGTAGGACAAATCCCATGAAATGTCTGCAGTGATGAAATAGTTGTGCACTATGAAACCAGTGTTGAGATTAATATAATTAATAATGTTAAAAAGGAATTACTGAATAAATAAGGTTTCCATTTCAACCCTGGACAATGCAAAAGTTGTGATCTAACTACAAGGTAATCGTGATCAATATATTAGATCTTGCTTTAACGTGTGCTCTGCCCTTGGTCAGTTTGAGCTAAAAAGCAGCTAAGTTTAACCTCAGCAACCCGCAGCATTCACGTCCTTACCCGACCTCTTCGTTATATTCAATGTTGTGAAGATCTGAGGAAAAACAAAAAATTATTAATTGCTATTTTCTTGTTCCATTTCCCAATAACACAATGGATACATTTCCTGTCCCTTGACATGCAATAACTCATCCTATATGAATCACAATCAGGAATTTCTTCCTATATTCAAAAATATTTAATATAAAAATAGTACATCTTTAAAATCACTATGATCTTGACAACCAAGCCATTTACTTCACATTCATGTCAAAAAAATAATTCCTTAAACCTGTGAACATGGCAGCAAAGATTCAAAGCAGGACCCCCATTGGTTGCCAATGTGCGATGATCACAAATTCTTTACCTAGTGCAAATACCTCATGAAAATAATTTAAACTACTAAGTTAACTTTTTACAAGTACTGATTAAGTTTGCAGAATTACACACAATTTTTAGTAAGAAAATGTTATACTGTAATGTTATTATATGCCCATTTAATGCAATTTCATACATTATAATATTTTATTCCTATGAATAAATGTGCTAGAGGGAAGGGATAAAGGTAGTCAGGTTTCAGAGAACCCACGAAAGAGTTCATGATTTTCAATACCAGATGTGGTCGAGCAGTATTATATTGTGTAATGGAAACCAATAAAGCTAATTTGAGAAGATGAGTACAGTAAAGAGAGTAGCAAGAACAGGAATACAAGTACTATAATGAGTACCGGGTATATAACAAGTACAGTACAGTGAATCTTTCAGGACATTGTATAAACAGCAAATGCCTGCCTATGAAATTAAATGTTCTCTGGTAGCCCTACATCCTAGTTATGAGCAAGCATGACTTAAAAGAAGTGTGGTGTTAGGGTGGATTAGTGCCTCAACAATACTGTATCATCAAATACTGTAATATGTAATTTACAAAACTATACCCTGTACTTTGACTAAGATTACCTCAGCACAGGTTGGATGGATGCCAATTAGGTTGTCGAAGTCCGATTTAGTGGCTTTAAGCTTGATGGCAAGACTGAAGCCTTGTGTAATCTCGCCAGCATTAGGTCCAAGCACATGGAATCCTATAACCCGCTCCTGTGGATATCATTGCCAAAAGGACCATACATTACATATATTTGTTTAAATCTTAGTGCTCTCTATACAAAGAAAAGATGTAGTGAAGCAAGTGAACTCTCATCTGTCACTAATACTTTATGAAAGTGTAAATAATGCTTAATCAGAAAACTAAACTCTCGTGAGGCATTATAGATTGTTTCCCAAAAGCATGGATATAGAATAGTAATTTTGAAAGGCTTTAAAAAACTATGAAGGCATCAATAACGAATTCAAGTGTACCCGTCATTGACACGGGGAGCTATAGATTGAAATCTGTAGCTCCCCATGTCCGAATAGCCCAAATATTCAGTTTAGTGGGCTTCAGAAAATTGAGCTCCTTCAGTGAATGCAAAAAAAAGGAACTATGAGGAGAAAGCGCCAGGCCATTATAACTATATAGCACACTTGGAAGGGGTCATGATAATCATTTGGGATGGGAAGGGGGGGGGGGGGGGGGCGGGGCGTATTCTTGCAATTATGCAAGAATAATTGATTAAATTTAATCAATATTTTGGTTTATGGATTTGTTATCTACTCGGGTGTAGTGGGGTATATAATCCCAAACCATTGTCTTCTGTATGTACTCCTTCATAATGTGCTGAAACAAGAAAACTTTCAGAATTTTTGTTTCAGTCCAATACACATACTAGTGGATACTTAGAAACCATGTATACATGAAGAATATATACATATAATACACATATACACAGTTGAGAGGCGGGACCAAAGAGCCAAAGCTCAACCCCTGCAAGCACAACCAGCCAACCATACACACGTGTGTATGTGTCTCATTAATACATCCCCAATCATTTTATTTCTTTATGCACTAATTTAAGATAAACAAGTGTTGTACATGCAAACCAAATATGTACATTATTTATTGTTACTTAATTCACAATTTAGCTGCATTAATTTTGAATTAAAAATTCACAACACGTTAAGATTAAGCTACTGTGACATTTTTGAGCTACAATTGTTTCTCTACCCTTGCTTTTTAATTTGTAAAACCAAACCTTTATTGCTTTATTTTACTTTTGTAATAAATATCAAAGACTGAACTCAAAAGTCTATATCCAGTTTCTTAGTGCATCAATACTCAATACTTACATTTTCACTCTTGAGACAGACAAGTTTTGCATAGCAGTCATTTTCTGGGCGGTGAGGAACCGTATGCTCCAAGGGTTGGTAGTAGGAATGGTACACTTCAATGTCATCCTCACCGTAGGTGTCAATGGCAGCATCTTCAGAGAGGCCACAACAACCGTACTCCAGTGGAGTAAACACGGTCGTAGGTACATTTACGTAATCAGTTAGTAATTTTCCATTACCATACAGGCGCTGAAGATAAAAAAAATGCATTATGACCTCGGTTTACAATAACAAAATTCTTTAATCTTTTCGAGCAACGAGAATTATGTATTTATTCTAGTTATATTTCACAAAAGTATTTAAATTTTGTAAAGTGGGCAAAATTTATTCAAGTTTTAATATACAAAATGCTAATGGAAGTGTGTGGAGTGCTAAAGACTGCCTCGAGTCCGAGAAGTGCTGAAGTATATTTGAGTGAATGATTGTCACGCAAGCAAAGAGTATAGTGGGAAGCTTAATGAAGCAAGTGGTAGAAAGGTTCACCTGAGCCAGAAGTCTGCCAGCCTGGATGGCCACAGGAGTCAGCTCCTGCCCTCCTTCCATAATGTCACCCACAGCATAGATGTGAGGAACAGACGACTGCTCTTCATTATTTACTATCACCTTGCCATTCCTGAAATTCAAATAAATGAATTCTTAAACATATTAACAATAAAAATTCTGCTTATTAATTTTTTATAATAATTTATTATGTCAGGGGACAGGCAACCGGTGTGTATGTATGTATATATATATATATATATATATATATACATACATATATATATACATACATATATATATACATACATATATATATACATACATATATATATACATACATATATATATACATACATATATATATACATACATATATATATACATACATATATATACATACATATATATATACATACATATATACATACATACATATATACATACATATATATATACATACATATATATATACATACATATATATATACATACATATATATATACATACATATATATATACATACATATATATATACATACATATATATATACATACATATATATATACATACATATATATATACATACATATATATATACATACATATATATATACATACATATATATATACATACATATATATATACATACATATATATATACATACATATATATATACATACATATATATATACATACATATATATATACATACATATATATATACATACATATATATATACATACATATATATATACATACATATATATATACATACATATATATATACATACATATATATATACATACATATATATATACATACATATATATATACATACATATATATATACATACATATATATATACATACATATATATATACATACATATATATATACATACATATATATATACATACATATATATATATATACATATATATACATATATATATACATACATATATATATATATACATATATATATATATATACATATATATACATACATATATATACATACATATATATACATACATATATATACATACATATATATACATACATATATATACATACATATATATACATACATATATATACATACATATATATACATACATATATATACATACATATATATACATACATATATATACATACATATATATACATACATATATATACATACATATATATACATACATATATATATATATACATATATATATATACATATGTATATATGTATATATATATATGTATATATATATATATATGTATATATATATATATGTATATATATATGTATATATATATATGTATATATATATATGTATATTATATATATATATATATATATATATATATATATATATACATATATATATACACACACATACATACATGTACTGTACACACACACACACACACACACGTTATATAACAGTACTGGGGAGACGGGACACCACGAGCATAGCTCTCATCCTGTAACTACATTTAGGTAATTACACGTATGTACGTTAGGCTTATACGTATTGAGCCCCACCCCCCTCCCTCTGGTCAAATTACTGCCCCTCCCCAGGATGCAACCCCACAACAAGCCGAGTAACTCCTGGGTACTCGTTTACTGCCAGGTGAAGAGGCATTAGGTGATAGGAAAACAAGCCCAATCATTTTTGTCCTACTTGGGATTCGAACCCGGGATTCCCAAATGCGAGTAGAGAGTGAACCTGACTACTACCAGGACATTATTAGTATCACAATTTCAAATACCAGTCAAAAGTAAAATGTCAATCCTCAGTTAAAATACACTATATTCAAAATATATTCATTCCTCCTAACACTTTGCAGATGGTCAGTATTTTTAACAAATAATACAGTATTATAAAATTAAAAGGGTACAGTACCCACTGTTGTTAGAGAAAGAGCCCACCTTCACTACACACTGTCTTGCATCCAACCTGTCCTCCGACCTAGTACTGTATTTCTCAGTTTATACATTATGGTCCCCAACATAACATTACAAAGTACACTATGAAATGTTACAATTCACAAACTGCCACCCATCTTCCTAAAATGATAGTACTTATAGCAACTTTTTGTTTAATGTATAAAAATGTACTGTTATAGCCAATGATCACACGTTTTGTTCTATTAATTTTGTAGAGGACACGAAAATAAAATAAAACACATAGGTCTAGTAAAGCACACGTGCTATATTAGGCCTAAGATAACATATTAGTCCTAGTATTGCTTAGACATTTGTCTAGGATTCTTTAGTAACGTTTCCATTTTTATAGAATGCCATTTGGACTAATTTACCAATACAAAATGTGAACTTTTTAGGGGGTTCAACAGTCCATTTTCTGTATGAATCAATAAATAATTGCTGTAAGTACTATAGTTACTGGAGGATGGCCTCTTATCACTTTCACTACACATTCCCATCACTTCAACCACCTTTATTAGTCATCAATAAACTACTCGCGACAAACATTTAATTATATAGAAAACAATATGCTGGATGAATCTTAGTGAGGATGGAGTCTGGTATTTGGAGAGATTGGAATGTGGTGTAACTTTCCATTTCATACAAAGGGAGGAAGGTGGAGGCATTGGGGGAGGTGGTCAACCTCGACCACCATGACCATCCCTCCAACAACCACTTGTCACCCTGCAAAGTCTTGGAAGGCTAGCCCTAAGTTTCTGGTCACCAATCACAAACACAGATAAAAAGACACACACACACATATTTATATATATTTATTATATTATATATAGATAGATAGTGTATAGATTAGTGACACGTTAGAGTAATAGGGCAAGTACAGAACCTCGCAGCCTTTGTTTTGCACTTTACCAAAACTGGAATTTGTTAGAAAATTATGTGCTTAGACATTACTGTATATTTTATCTGCCATTTATTTATCAAATACATTTGAAAAGTTGTCCTCGGAGGTTAACAGTATCAGAAATATTGCCTTATCCTCAGCAAGTCACTAATGCACACTGGGTATCTTTTGCATGCAATCTTTCAAGCGATCATTTTTTTTTTTTTTTTTTTTTTTTTAGTTTTACTTTACTAAAACATTTGGTATCACTTAAGACATAAGTAAAAGACAAGAAATTAACATACTTGGCCAGCTCAACATTAATGTCTTCCAAGCCAATATTAGAGGTGCAGGGGTCTCTGCCGACAGCAAACACCACTGTGTTATACTCTTCCACTATTTCATCTCCTTCATTGGTCACTGCCGTCACTTTCAGCAGTCCTGGTGTACCTTCCTCAATCTGTTTCATTACACGTACTTTATACATCAAATATACTTCAGGAAAATTAATGGCTAAAAAAAGCACTATCATAAATATAAAAGGATAAAACTTTCCTCCGCTGCAGTGTCTTAATTAAGAAATGATTTATATCTTAATAATTTAACAAATTTACACAAGTCACAAAATTACACCAGTAACCTGCTCCTGCTCTCCCCAAATTACTAATTTCCAATTCTAATGTTACTTGCCTGAAGAGTACAAGTCTTACAACTAAATATCCCTAACTTCAAGTTTAACTTGACATTTTTTGTTTTCTTATGTTCCTACACATATTTCATCACTTACTCTTACCTCAGGAATACATAACAGAAAACAGTAGTAAATAATATCACTTGCCTGTTCTACTCTAGTCGGCACGGCACCCCGAATAAATGTTACACCATTTTTCAACATGTAAGCTCCTATATATTCTGCCATTTGCTGGTCAAATCCACGCAGCAGAATCGACCTCACCTGTAATGAATCGCAAAAAATATTACTTACCCTATATATACCAACCTTAGATAATGACTTTGAATCCAATTATACATAATAATGGAGATCCATTTTTCATAAATTTTCCAGCTGCTCTTGGTTGGATTCACATCAAGAACTAATTTTACTTGAAATTAAAGATATGCCGAGCCATTTACCATTACTGTGGTGTCGTAGCCGAGCCCCTCCAGGAAGCCAGCACACTCGAGAGCAATGTATGATGCTCCAACCAGCAGAGTTTTGCCAGGAGGGTGAGGGAGCGAGAAAATGTCATCGGAGGTGATGCAGTACTCCCTGGCACCAGGAATGTCGGGATAGCGTGGACGACCTCCCATGGCCAGTAGAAACTTGTCAGCTGTGATAATTTTTTCTTTACCACGACGGTCTACTGTCTGGAAATTTAAATTACAATTGTCTAAAGAAACAAAAAATAGTGCAGTAAGTGAAGACTGAAGAATTGTGCACACCAAATATATCAAAACATTTTATTAAAATATAAAATGAAGGTGAAGGAAAGACCCAAATTATGTTTAAGTATTAAAAACCAAATTTTCGGATGCAACCCAAGCTCTTATTGACAGTAACAATAATGAATGTAACCTAAACCAGTTGATTGACAGTCAAGAAGTGGGACCAAAGAGCCGAAGCTCAACTGTAACGGACCTCATGGAACACTTAGTGCACTCCAAGACCAAGTCAGGCAAGTCTGGTCAACAGTTATCTTTCAATTTTTTTTTTTTTATATAAACACAAAGTTCCCCATCAACCTTACAAAGAAGGGGAAAAAATTACAAGGGAATTTATACACAGTACCTGTATGGTATGGGAGTCCGTGAATTTGGCATAAGCATTGAGATAATTGACCTTCTTATCTCTAAGAGCTACACGGTAGCCCCAATTTAAAGATCCTATGTGGTTTTGAACCCCTTCCACCATCTTGTTCCAGTCATGAGCAACTGTCTCTGGGGTGTCCCATCCGAAGTCTCGAGAATCCTGGAGGTTGGCACAAGTAGCAAATAAATTGAAATGACAGACATTTCATTAACTTTTAATTAAAAAAACAAGCAACTGCAATTGCTATTACATTACAATAACAGAGTACCAAAGGATATGCAACTTTCTCCCATTTAAGAAAATACAAACATTATTAACTTATTGTCAAAATGTTTAATACCAAGGAGAATCAAGCTAACAGATGTACAGGCAATTCAAGAATCAACAAACAATACTACCTACATCTTGACAATAACATCCATAATATTTTATTACTTGGACTTAAAGCACTCTGCCACAAACATGTGCTATAGTTAATAACAAACCTGCAAATCGTGTCCAAAAATTGCTGCTTGATGCATTAACTTTTTGGGGATGCACCCAACATTGACGCATGTACCACCAAGGCCCCATGTTGTGCCCTTTGGGGTTGGAGTGACAAAGTCACACACTGCCACTTTGGCACCCAGATCAGCCGCCCTCTTGGAAGCCGCCAAGCCACCGGAGCCACCACCAATAACTATCTGTTGGAAAAGATACATATTGCAAGAAATACATGTACTAGTACTGTATAAATAAATATTTTATTACTTTTACTTAAGAAAATACTGAACAAACCTCAGAAACAAAATTAATTTCTATTTTTAAGTACCACAAATAAATAGCAATTTATAAACAAATTACTGAAAAACCAAAACCATTATATATAACTTAACTTTTACTTAAAATACTACATAAATACAATACTACAATAAAGTAATTTTATGTATTCTTACTGTAATGGAGAATGACATTTTCAAGAATTTATACATTATCTTTGTTAACCTAATGTACATACAGTAGCGTATTAAATTGTTGACAAATATTGATCTGATTTGTATACACAAAGTGGCTACTCAAATTAAGTCTTTCATTGCAACTGAACTGCAATTCTAGGAAATGTACTTAATTGTGTGCAACACAAAGAATAACTCTTACCAAGTCGTAATCAAATTCATGGTCAGATTTATTAATTAAAGGTAATAATGTGCCATTTGCATGAGCCTCGAAGGTCTTGTCTGCACCTCCAACGTGTTGCCCATTAATGAACACATTGGGTACAGTACTCTGGCCAGACTTTTCTGCTAGTGCATCTTGGATCTCCGCACCGTTATCTACAGAGAGAAGGACAGTATTTTCAGTGCTGAAAGACTAAAAGAAAACAAAAAAAAAAAGGCTCTCACATACACACGACCAAAATGAAAACGGCAAGATTATTAACCATCAAAATCTTATAGTTAAATGCTGTAAAGTAGAAGTCCACTATAATGTAAAAATGTCCAAATTGGAGAAATTTACTACAATGCCTTAGTGCTTAAATGAAGGTGAAGGAAGACAAAATATATGTGCAAGTGTATTAAAAACTAAATTTTTGGATGCTACCTACATCCTGTCTCAAGTTACCGTAAATAATGTCAGAACATTGCAATTTTATTAGTAGAAACTTTTCTAAGAAACTACTAGGTAATCAATTTCTGTACTACTGAAATTTATATATTTTTTTATTTATAGATACAAAGAGTTTTTACAATCGTGTACAGCCACTAGCACGCATAGCGTTTCAGGCAAATATCTAATGGAGATACAGTATTTAACAAAGACTTAGAAACTGATAAATACCTACTCCCCTTCCCATCACTGAATGACAATAAATGTCATTCAATGATGCCTTCATAATAATTCAAATTTTCTATACAAATATTTTGAAATGAACTCTAAAGAATAGTATTATTGGACCATGTAAAGCAAAATATTTATAGTTATTAAAGACACATGGCATGAGAAGCCCAGTCTAGTTGGACAACTACTGTTCAAATAGCATACAATACTATTTTTTAGCCAACCTACACGACTTGGAATATATTAAGTGTTTGTGCCGTCCATGGCTGCCACATCTACCACACCTTCACATTTTCATGTACTGAACTGTCCTATCTTATTTTTCTATCCTAATTCCTGGCATTTAAAGATACCCTATTTTGAATTAATGCTTCATTGTCTATGAACATATATTCAGTACAAAGTACAAGCTAAACCTAAGATGCAATTAATCAGTTGTAATGACCAATAAAAGATTGTACGTTTCTCACACTTAAAATTACTTGCTCACTTACAGTAAGAATGTATCAAGATCACAAATAACATGCCATAAAATAAAACAAAATTCGGTGTCGACGGTTCAGCAGAGTGGAAATCCCAGTGTTTTATACAGAAGAATTTCCTGGAAGTTCAGCCTAGTTTTTTCCAGAGCGTGACTTCACACACACATCCCGAGTTCATTTAAATAAACAAATAGTTCAACATAGTCTTATTATGCATGGCCACAAACCTTATTACAATTACCAATTTTATTTTATAAACTAGAAACTTACACAACTGATTACTAATGAGAAAAGGGGGGGGGGAAGAGAGAAAGAGAGAGATGGAAAGAACAATAAAGTACTGTATAGGTATAAGCCTAATACCTAATGTGTAATTAAAGCATGTACAATTTTATATATTCAGATGATAGTTTGTCTAGCACAATATAATAGATTTACAAATATTCAGACTAGTGAAAATTCTGTCCGAGAGGGGTCTTAATTAACTGAAATGTAGACAATAGTAGTTATGGTGGTGGAGAGAGAGAGAGAGAGAAGGAAATGAAGTGAAATACAGTATATATCAATGGCGATCAAGTTTAAATATTTAGGATGTGTGACTGATAACAGGAATTTGTTCAATGATGATTTGGATAGAAATGCCTGGGGAGGATGGAATACATGTGACATATACCTTCACTCTGTTTGCTTCTGTAATTGAACCCAGCAGAAACTGAGGGCCTGGATGTAAAACTATTGGTAGATAGTGCACAGGGAAACAAATCAAGTGTTGAATAATGAAAAGCCCTTTACTGGAGGGGGCCTATCAATAGCTCCATGAGCTACTAATAGGCCCCCCCCCCCCACTATGAGCTATTGGTACTATTCCAGCACAAATACAAAATACTGTAGTCAAATTTTAGGATATTGTACCAGGCCGCCAAGTCCCATCCTAACCAACTTGGAGCCGAGGCAAACATCTGACTCTCTATAAGGAGAGGCGAGCCTAAAGGTTGGAATTTTAACAAAACGAAGAAAACACCCACAAGAAAAGTTAAGCCCCCCCCCCCAAAATTTTTTTTTAAACAAGATGAACTACTGTTGACACTAGGAAACTATCCAAATAGTTGTGTGCCCAACTGAGTAAGAAAGATGTGTGGGTGGCCAGAACCCCAGGTGACCTAGGCTACCAGGTCACCTCATGTTTAAGTTGGGGAGTTTCCTTGTGGCAATAATGGTATGTATTTTGTACCTCTGGGTTATCAATTTCTTTCAATCACTCTTTGCTGCACACTACCTTTCTTGCATTTTTGTTTATGGCTTTGAGTAGATCCGATCCTTCGGTTTACCTCAGAGCTAGATTCAGGTACAGTACTGGCTCCCGGTAGGCCAGGTGTGATTTTCCCAAAGCTTGGCTACAAAGTGCTTATGCTCGAGGAGTTACCGAGGAGATGCTCACAGAAAATATGGTAGCGAATAACTTAAGTGGTTCCAGTAACTGGCTTCTGTACTAGGCAAGATAAAAAAAATAATACCTTTCAACTCACCTATTTGATCAAGCTCCAGTGCTGTGTAAGTCACATTTATCTGGTTAAAGAGATCCTTCACCTGAAAAATGCAAAAGTTGATTTAGTGTACTAAAATACTGTAACTGGTTGGAAAGTTACAGCAAATAGAGGTTAAACCAAGATAAACAAGAACATTAGTCACAGTTAATAGAATGGATCATCCATTATGCCCTGGGCTATAAAAAAAAAATATATATAAAAAATAAATATAAAAAGGCTATATAAAAAATAAACAGCAGTTACCAAGGTCAATTAGGACTAGGCAAAATATAAACCCATTTTGTGCAGATTTAGTTAGTTTAGTTCATTTATTATGCACCCCATACAAGCTAAAAAAAAATTAGCTTGGTCAAAATGCCAGAGTCTGATTCAACCATCTAGGGTATAAAGTATCTTGTACCCATGAGCAAAGATCAGCATCAGTTTCGATAGATTTTCTGGATTGCCGAAGATTAACCGACTTAACTTATAGCCTAACCTTCTATAGCCTGCATCCATTTACTTAGATGCAGGTTATAGACAGTTCACCAATGCATTTTAGAGCCAACGTAACCTAATATACTGTATACAGTTTGACCATACCTCATATACATGCATTTTGCACACAACTTAGGGTATAAAACTGCACCTCTAAATGGTACTTTGTAAAGTACAGTAGAGAACTGTATATATAAAATACCTTCCTTGCTCAATATAGTGGTTAATCTCACCAAATCCAAACAAAAATAATACACTAATGTGATTCAATTCTTCAAGGTCATCCCCACAACGAGGCAACATTCCTAAGTAATGACTTTCTCACATTACAATTCCCATTCTTACAACCATAGTCCTGCTAAACTAACACTTATGGAACAATGTATCTCCCCAATAGCCTTACACACACAAAAATAACCATAGCCAAATACAATAGCTGTTATAGCATTATTGATGCTATAGGAATGCCTGACCTATAAAACCCCACGCCGACCAGACCAACGAGATATCTTTACACTTAAGTTATATGAGAGAGTAACTATATAAGACTGACCTTATGACAGAAGGGACAATAGGACTTGCTGAAGACCATGACCTCAAATACAATAGCCATTATAGCATTATTGACGCTATAGGAATGCTTGACCTATATAAAACCCACGCCGACTAGACTAACAAGATACCTTTGCATTTAGTTATACAAAAGAGTAGCTGTACAAGTCTTACCTTATGACAGAAGGGGCAATAGGACTTGCTGAAGATAGCATTATAGCTGTTATAGCATTATTGATGCTATAGGAATGCCTGACCTATATAACCCACGCCGACCAGACCAAGAAGATATCTTTACACTTAGTTATATGAAAGAGTAGCTGTATGAGACTGACCTTATGACAGAAGGGGCAATAGGACTTGCTGAAGATCATGACCTTGTTCTCCTTGACATAGTTGTCGACGAGGAGCGCCGCCGGCAGGTCAGAGGAGGAGAGGACGGGCGCCATCACCAGCAGGGACCTGGCGCCACCCACCGGGAACACACTCCCACACGCCCCCACGGTTCTCCCTTCGCTCCTACAAGCGGGGACACAACTCCAGGTGCACGAGGTGAGGCTCCTGCTGGTGCAGTGTGAGGGCTGGAGAGTGTGGCAGGCGTGGGAGAGGAAGCAGCGTGGCTGGAACACTGCTCTACGTAGCGTCGCGGCCGCCACCACCAACCTGCTCATGCCTGCTCCTCCCTCCCTACACTACCTTCCTCCCCCTCTACTACCTCTTACCTCACCTCTCACTCCCTCACCTCTCTCCCTCACCTTCACTGCTTCATTCTTCATTTGTTGTTTTAGATTCAGCTACTTAGAACAAAAGTTCTAAAGTAGCACGGGCTATGGTGAGCCCGTAGTGGACTTACCTGGCACAGGAGCGGGGCTGTGTTCATTGTTCAATAAATCCGAACTGTATATTTAACAGATCTCTAACCCTGTCCATGAAGAGCAGAAGAATATGTATATATGCTGGTTAGCATTGTAATTCTCTGGCCACGTCTGTGGTAGAAAATAATAATAATAATAATAAAACACCTTTCACCCCTCTCCCTCACCTTCAGCGGTTGATTGTTCAATAAATCCCTGAACTATATATTTAACAGATCTCTAACCCTGTCCATGGAGGACAGAAGAAAACGTATATATGCTGGTTAGCATTGTAATTCTTTGGCCACGTCTGTGGTAGAAAATAATAATAATTAAAAAAAACTCACCCCTCTCCCTCACCTCTCACACCTCTCCCTCACCTCTCACGCCTCTCCCTCACCTCTCACACCTCTCCCTCACCTCTCACACCCACCTACACACCACACACAACAGCCTAAAAGAAATCCCTTATTTTGTATTCGAATAAATGAGTTAAAAATATATATAATAGTGAATACATGCAAACTGCAGCGCGGGACCTCGTGACAGGACGCGCCACGGTTATCGTACACACAGGATGGTTATTATACAAACAGGATGGTTATCATACAAGCAAGATGGTTATCATACAAATAGGATGGTTATCATACTTATCATACAAGCAGGATGGTTATCATACTTATCATACAAGCAGGATGGTTATCATACTTATCATACAAGCAGGATGGTTATCATACAAGCGGGATAGTTATCATACAAAGTGTATGTAGGTCGCACCTACTCTTAAAGTACTTAAAAAACACTTTCGTCAGTCACTTATCTTATCTGGTCATCTTGAAACTCAGTTGATATGTCGACCACTAATGGATTTTTACGCATGTTTGTTAATATAATTTTTGGATTAACACATTTAGGTACATTTGTACAGCTACATTAGACTATATGAACTACAGTATGTCAAAAATCTATGGCTACGTGATGCTAAATATCCCTTATCACACAGGATGGTTAGTCATACAGAGGCATGTGATGAGTAGTCTGTACTGACAGACTTTGAGTGCATTATGAGGATATCCTCAAGAACACGTGAGGTAATAAAGTAATTGCAAAGCTCCAGGTATCTCATGCCAATGGGTCTGAAAAGTCTACTAACTGGGTACTCGGTGATGTAGTGTGAGAGATCAGTTTTGCACCTGGAGTGCTCAAGATTGGGAGATCCGTCACCTGTAGCCACCTGCCACTGGTAACGGCGTCACCTGTAGCCACCTGCCACAGGTAACAGCGTCATCTTTAGACACCTGCCACAGGTAACGACGTCACCTGTAGCCACCTGCCACAGGTAACAGCGTCATCTTTAGACACCTGCCACAGGTAACGGTAATCCAACCTGATAACTTAACATGTAGTTTACGGAATCATTTTTTAGTATTAACAATGAATTCATTACGAATCACGTGGAAAAGATAACAAACCGGTAACTAAATAAGTTTAAACGGCTTATTTTATTATTTGAATATGTTCTACCTTAGTGCCCGCTGGTGACGCTTACAAACACTTGCGTTAAAGAAAACGGTTTTGATAATACAACACCGAGACCTAAATGATTTAAAATCAAATAATGTAGCATGATATATTACAGTTATATGTGTGTGTATATATATACATAGATAGATAGACATAAAGATTAAATATAGCCTTACTAATTACTATACGCCTTGAAGGTGATTAATTTTTATCAGTTATAGTTCCTTAAACCATACCGAATTTAATCTGGTTAATGTGTGCCAGTCACCATGAATGCACTTCCTTGACGTTGGAATCCCCTGGAAGGTATCCTTGCATCACTGATGATTAGTCATACATGCCAGCAGGTATTATCTCCCATAATGCCACGTATGACTAACCTTCCTGTGAGATGGGAAAATACTTGAACCTATATGGCTAGTTCTTGATCTACACTGTGTAATATCTCATATAAAATTGAAATTGAAATTGAAATAAGTTTATTGATGTAAAATACACACAAAGGGATGAGGTAGCTGAAGCTATTCTCACCCCGTTCAGTACATTCGTGGTAACAGTCTCCGTGGTGTAGTGGTAAGACACTCGCCTGGCGTTCCGCGAGCGCTATGTCATGGGTTCGTATCCTGGCCGGGGAGGATTTACTGGGCGCAATTCCTCAACTGTAGCCTCTGTTTAACGCAACAGTAAAATGTGTACTTGGATGAAAAAACGATTCTTCGCGGCAGGGAATCGTATTCCAGGGACCATAGGATTAAGGACTTGCCCGAAACGCTACGCGTACTAGTGGCTCTACAAGAATGTAACAACTCTTGTATATATCTCAAAAAAAAAAAAAAAAAAAAAAAATACATACATAGACACACATCACAAACAATAAACATATTACCAAACATTCTGAGAGATAAACATCTACATTTCCTTATAGAATAAGGTAGCACCACAGTAAGCGGTGTATACCTAATTTTGCTAATTAAAAAAAAACTGTTTGGCAAATATCTGTGCTAGTGGCAGATTATATTAAATCCTTCATTACAAATTCATTTGCAATAATGTTACCGAGGCTTTTTATGATATTTTTAATTTACGAATTCTTGGTCGTAATTTAAGTTGTGTTTATTATTTAACACACGAAACCTGGATATAAATTGCCTGTTGGCAACTGTGTTATTGCTATTTGGTGGTCATGGCCGGGAGAGGAATTTATGGGCTATTCATGCCCCTGCCACCTCTTGGGCTGGCTTAATCTTTATCACTCAATCGGGAGAGCAAGTCTACGCAAGCTACCAAAGCGCGCACGTTCAGTCATATAAATTTCAGCATGGATAAGATCCACAGGACCGTGATGGCATATTGGTTTGCATTTTCTTATATCTCTTGATTTCAGTGATTGTTTTCTGCCTGACCGTTTCTAAGACGTCAGGCTGCGAGCCTGACACTACGAGTCTGATAGGCTATGTCAGGCTGCAAGCAGCCGCGTCCAACAGCCTGGTTGATCAGTCCAGCAACCAGGAGGCCTGGTCGACGACCGGGCCGCGGGGACGCTAAGCCCCGGAAGAACCTCAAGGTAAGGTAAGACAGAGTGAGTGATCGTGAGAGCTACTTTCCTTTCAACCTGTCCTCAGGGAGGAGGTCCGCTCAAGGGAATGGATTGGAAACAACTACATAATTATTGGTATTATATGTACTCTTTATCCATGGTTAGGCGAGGTTAAAGTTTGGTTAGATTTCATTAATATTGTGTGTTATTGACGATAATGTGAAATATGGAATTAAAAAACTATTTAAAGTGTGTCCAAGAATTCAGTTTACAGAACGCCAAATTCTTCAAAGAAAACGTTTTCAGCATACACTTTCAATATTTTAAACGAACAATTTATAATACATTAAAGTTATAATTTGGGAATACTGTCTGTTTAGGACAAGGGTTCACTTGCCAGTTTACAAGTAGACTGTTACTGAAACCATAATGTTTTCAAAACCCTCACAAATATGTAGATAACTATCCAGGTGGCTTGAAAGGGGGTGTGGTTTCTCGTGGTAATGAACTTGGTCTAAGGACAGGCTCTTTCCTTTATGTCCTTCTTAGTGTAAGAATGACAATTAACGCATTGTGAGTGCTTGATTTTTAACTCATGCTTTTCTTTCATTTCCATTTTGGGATTATTTAAAATTACCATATATATATATATATATATATATATATATATATATATATATGTCGTACCTAGTAGCCAGAACGCACTTCTCAGCCTACTATGCAAGGCCAAATTTGCCTAATAAGCCAAGTTTTCATGAATTAATGTTTTTTCGACTACCTAACCTACCTAACCTAACCTAACTTTTTCGGCTACTTAACCTAACCTAACCTATGAAGATAGGTTAGGTTAAGTTAGGTAGGGTTGGTTAGGTTCGGTCATATATCTACATTAATTTTAACTCCAATAAAATAAAAATTGACCTCATACATAATGAAATGAGTAGCTTTATCATTTCATAAGAAAAAAATTAGAGAAAATATATTAATTCAGGAAAACTTGGCTTATTAGGCAAATCGGGCCTTGCATAGTAGGCTGAGAAGTGCGTTCTGGCTACTAGGTACGACATATATATATATATATATATATATATATATATATATATATATATATATATATATATAACTGCAAACCCATTTTTAGTCGGATTACGAGAGCCATTAGTATAAATTTCATTTAATTAATGAATTGTCTCTTTATTAACTGCCTCCAGATAAAAATGTCAAATATATTGTTGGATTTATAACAATAATGTATAACAATGTTAATTTATATTTGAGAAAATTCCCATTTTGAATGAACAGAATGTTAAAATTGATGAATGCGTCTTTGGGGTCGACAGCTGGATAGAATGGACTTGGTCTAAGGACGGGTTGTTCTACAGGTCACTCAAGACGGGAATAGCACCATTATTATTTGTAGGGCAATAATACAGATATATATATATAATGTAACTATATAATTTAAACATAATTTACTGACACAGTGGAATGGAAGATGGAGTGTGTGAAGGAGGAGGGAGGGATGGAGACGGAGTAAGACCCACTCTACATAGAAGGTATGGAGACCCACATCGTAACCATGTAAATCTCTACATGGTTACATAATTAGGAAAACATTTGGAAAATGTATACAATGTCATACTGACTTTTTATTTCATTTGAATATACCATAAGAGACATCTACCGCATAGGGTCTTGCTGTCAGACCTACACAACACTGTAAATGAACCACAGTATTAGTTTCTTATAACATGCCAAGAATATATCCGTACCCTTTGATGAGAGAGAGTTGAGGATCAAGTTTAACAGTGGTACTGGAGTAATGGGCTTAGTTTCTGAGTCCATTATATATACCCTAATGTTTCCCACTACCACTCACACAATGGGTATGGGGGCTACTACCTCTCGCAGGATGGGTATGGGACCCCACTACCAGTCAGAGGATGGGTATGGGGCCCATAATAAATTACTTTAACTACTGGAGTAAAATAGTGAAAAGTGGGTGAAAACTGTCTCCGGACAGCTGATTGACACTTCATGATGGTTGATGAATAACGATGATAATATATGAGACACTAACAGGGTTCTTGTGCCCAGGTGGGTAACACCAGGGCCCTGACAAGAATGAGAATATGAAACTAAAATACTGCCCTGACTGGGGGCTACTGCTAAATGCATTCGAATGTACACATTCGAATGTGTTGAAACATCATAAATAACTTTACATACAAGAGATAATGTGCCTATATCTAAGATCCGTGTGTCGCCCTTCACAAGAGGGCACGGCTAGGGTGTTTCTCCTTTATCCAAGAAACACGGGTCTGGGGTAGTGGCGTCGGCTTGGTCGGAACTGGACGCGGGCACCCAAGGGAAGAAGTCGGGAAGCCTCTGGTATTAGGTGCGAGAAGGGCCGTCCTGCAGTGAAGCCACGGGCTTGTCGCCCCTCTGAGGTCCTCCCAGGCCGGTTGAGAGTGAGGGCTGAGGGAGCGAGGGGAACGGATACAGGTTGTGGGATGAACCCGGTAAGGGGAAGTATGCTGTGGTGGGAGAACGAGCGACCCTCCGCCACTGGCGGCAATACTGGCGGTGCTAACAGACCTGACTTTGTCATGTCCACACGGGATGTGGCTACGGCCGTCGAATTCACTGGAATCTCTCCTTCATTAGATAGGAATTTTGGGTTGGTTTTAAAGCTATTAGTATACTGATTGTCTTTGCCTGTCTTCTCGCTGAGTTGGAAACTATCATCAGAATCTAATTCGGAAGTGAATTTAGAGTTTTCATCATATTCCAGACTGTAGTCTGCTCTTTCACCAAACACAGATTCAGGATTGGTTTGACTATTTTTATAAGACACAACCTCAAGAGTCGGTTGAGAAATGGCACTTGAATTGAATTTCGGATTCGGGCGAAAGCCTTCACTGTCAAAAAGTTGGCTAGGCCGGAAGTCTTGGTTAACCTGCAGATAAACTGAGAGTTCTGTATCCTGGTCAGGTCCCGGATTTGGTTCAAAATTAAGTGACTGCGAAACGTCGACAAACACCACGTCGTTTTCCCGAGCAAAAACATCTCGCTGAAGGTATTCCAGCGGAAGAGAGACGACAGTAGCAGATGCCCGGGGTGAGCCCGGGCTCTCCTGCCATGTCTCAAGATACTTATTCCCATCCAGGATTTGTGTTGTTGTCGGGGGTGGGAAGTTGGCATCAAGAGTGTTGATGCTAGGCTCCTTGTTGGACACTAGAGCAGTGTCTTCCCCGACGGAGGTGTTGAGCTGAGCGTCTGTGGCAACACCTTTCTCCCAGTCACCATACAGGATGGTTGTGATGGTGGGTGATGGTGGCTCAGCAACACTCAGTGTTCCACCAGTCAAGGCACTGTTACCTCCATAGTCAGCAACACTCAGTGTTCCACCAGTCAAGGCACTGTTACCTCCATAGTCGGCAACAGTTTTCACACTGTCTGATGGGTTCTCAAGAGTGATGACACTGTTGGGTTGAGGGGCACTAAATTCACTGAAGTGCACAGTGGCTGCGCCGTGTATCAAATCTTCGAAGGAAGGTACCGCGCGTGCCCCACTGGCCTGGCTTCTAATACCCGTCTCGGGAACCACAAGATATTGTCGTGGAGGATTATATTCTCTGGGCGAGGGCTCCCCCACAGTAAGCGAGGCGCCCACAGTAGCAGGGAAGGTATTGCCGAGGGGCGTCCCAGAGACGATGTCGCCTGGGTGGGGCGGGGCATAGCCGGTGGAGTGAGAACTTGCAATTGGAAAAGCAGCGCTGATCACAGACGGGGGAACCATGCCGTAGCTTGGAGAGTTTGGTCGCTGCACTACAGAGTTAATCTTAGGTCCACCAAACTCTGACAACTTCGTGGCAGGCTGGTAAGCATAAGGCTTGGAGGCATAAGACTTTGGAGCGTAAGGCTTGGGGGCGTAATACTTTGGGGTGTAAGGTTGGTGGGCATGAGGCTGGTGGGCATGAGGCTGGTGGGCATGAGGAAATGGCATGGTGGGCACCCACTTGGCCAAGTACTCCGGCTTTGATTTGGGTAGCCAGCGGGGTATGTAGAGCGGACGGGGCACGTGGAGGGGCATGTTGTCAATGTCACCTCGACCCAGCCACTTGAAGGAGCGACTGTGGCCCGCGGGACGAATGATCAGGTTGACATAGTTGTTACTGTAGCTCGCCACAGTTAGGTCCAGAGTTAGTAGGGTACACACCACCAAAAGAACCACCTGCAATTAAGAAGGAGTTGTAGTTAGTGGACAGCGTGTAGTTAGTGCAGGCAGGCGGGTTAATGAAGCACCACATACACAATTGTCACCAGGGACGGTGAAAAGGTATTTGGTACAATAGGCAAACTTTGCATGACAAAAAAAGGTTTTATATTTAAAAACAAAATGCCCCTTCTTTAATTTGTCGCCCCTGGAAGTTTTATAGTTTGCTGAGTGATTGCACCGGCCCGGGTTGTGCAGCAACATGCACACTGCGTGTTACAAGCAACTATGCATGTGTAGGTCTGTTAATCTACGTGTATGCACTAGATTAGGGAAGCAACGAGGCACTGCAGTTGACTATGAGTCCTTAACACTGTTATCAGGCGCAAAGAATTAGTGGTCACTTCACTCTAGCGAAGAATGTCCTGAAGAATGCCGGTGGCCTTAGGAGGCAGGAAGGACTGCTCAGAGGACGGGCTGAGTGGCAGGGCGTGATGCTGGGAGGACAGACGCCACACCAAAGGGCGCCGGTAGGTAGGTGGCGCTGGAGTAGCTTGGAGACGACGTAGGGAGAGCGGCAAAGGGCAGTGAGACCTGAGGAGCGGGGACCTGCAGCAGCGGCGCTTGTCGTAGGGAAGGTTGTGGCACGCTTCCTCCTACAGGATCTGTGGCGTGATAGGGCGCCGGTTTCTGGCTCCTGTCGTAGCCACCGGACAATGCCACAGAGTTCCCGCCAGGAGAGCCGAAGCCTTGTGTAGGGTTGGGGTCAGGAAGCCTGGTGCGACCATGTGAGAAGCCCTTGATGGGTGCCTGTGTGAGGGAGAACCAGTAGGCGGTGTAGGTAGGATCCATGTAGGGTATCCACTTGGGTATAATGTAGGGCTTGGGTACGGCGAGAGGAAGGTAGTCGGAGTAACCATAACCCGCCCACTTGTGCTGCTTACTGGGTCCTGCCGGCACCACGACGTAGGCTTGGCGGGGTGGGGCGTAGTCGCCGGCCACGATACACGCCCACGCCCACGCCATTACCAAGCCCTGAAACATCATCACCATTATCATCACCAGCGGCTGTCTGGGGAGAGTGGATGAAACCTCACAAGAGAAACATGACTGGAGCGTGTTATAGCGCCCTACCTGAGGACCGTAGCGCGTGCTTATTATTATTATTAACATCTTTATTGACAAAATTAATTACAATTTTGCCTAATCTGAGGATTTTGATAGTCTTATTAAAGTGAGGATAATGCTGGTATTCACTATCACGCAGGACACAGGGTCATACATAAGACAATAGGTCTAAACTGTAGGCTGAAGCACATATATATCATGGTTACAATCAATGTTTTAATGTATGGATATGTGAAAACAACTTTCTACTGTGCACTGCCACACAAGGGCAGGGGCTCCCGTCTGCACACTGGCTGAACTAGCCATTACGGTTGACGTTATGAAAGAATCTACTTCATTTAGTTTATGGAGAATAAAATACGCGTGAAATAAGGTGTAAGCAAAGTTACGCGTGTCATCCAGTAGGCTAACACTGGCACAACAATACGTCTGCCCTGGTAGCATCCTTGGCGCCAAACATTCACTACTCTAGTTGCAAGCAAATGGAAATGTAAGTACTGTAGTAGGAAGTATATCTCTTTTACAAAGAAAAATATAAAATTATATTTTTTTCATTATATGACTCGTTTCACCAAGCTACTGCTATACAAGAGTTGTGCATCATTGTTTTCAATAATATACTGGCAAATACTAAACAAAGTTAAGACCAATTCATAACAATACAGTATATTATGGATGTCGTTATGGTAAAATAATTGAGATTCCGTATATTCGAAATATTTCCAGCATTTAAATAAAATAACAAATAAATGTTTATTCAGGTAAAGTACATACATACAAGAGGTTATACAAAAATTGATAGATTTATAGATAGAGCTAGTACATACAATGCCTAAAGCCACTATTACGCAAAGCGTTTCATTTGTCCCAAGGAAGCTAACTTATGTGTGTACTGGACGCCGCACCGAGCCCCCACATCCTGGACTGCACATATGCAACAGCGGCAGATAATGTCATTAACCTGAAAAAAGTACCAATCTTTAGTGAAGAGAAATGTAGAGGAGGGGAGGAAGTTAAACAACGTTGCTCCATGGGATATTTAACGATTCTGACTCGCAAGGGAAAGCGGGTCTGATCCCCGCCATCTGTCAACAACCGACCGTCAACACAAATAAGACAAAGCAACTATGAAGAACGTGATGGAGAGCACTTTGAGAAGAGGAGCAGCGAGAGGAGGAAGAGAAACGGAAGGAGGCAAAGAGATGAAGCAGAGGAAAGTATGGATATATAGGTGAGGAAAGGAGAGGCAGAGAGAGATATGAGAGGCATAGAAGAAAATAAATAAGACAGTTAAATAAAAGAAGTATGAGAGGAGGAAGGGAAGTGATGATGGTAATGAGGAGAGATGAGTGGAAGAAGAGAGGTGAGGTAAACTTACACAAGGGAAAGCGGGCCTCGCCAAGAGAGGAGGCCTCAGGTGTAATGTGCATTTAAACAACACCAGCTTGTGGCTCTCTTGACCCACATTGTCGGCGGCCGCTCTCTGCCCCTCCCCCTCCTCTCCTCTTCTCACTAATTACTACTGGCATTATTATTAGTATTAATTATTATTATTAGTAGTAGTATTATAGTGTGGGCGGTGGTGGACGCTTCACCCTGTGTGTGGGTGGTGGAGGACCCCACACCCAGTGTGTGGGTGGTGGAGGGCCCCACACCCAGTGTGTGTGTGGTGGAGGGCCCCACACCCAGTGTGTGTGTGGTGGAGGGCCCCACACCCAGTGTGTGGGTGGTGGAGGGCCCCACACCCAGTGTGTGGGTGGTGGAGGGCCCCACACCCAGTGTGTGTGTGGTGGAGGGCCCCACACCCAGTGTGTGTGTGGTGGAGGGCCCCACACCCAGTGTGTGGGTGGTGGAGGGCCCTACACCCAGTGTGTGGGTGGTGGAGGGCCCCACACCCAGTGTGTGGATGGTGGAGGGCCCCACACCCAGTGTGTGGGTGGTGGAGGGCCCCACACCCAGTGTGGGTGGTGGAGGGCCCCACACCCAGTGTGGGTGGTGGAGGGCCCCACACCCAGTGTGTGGATGGTGGAGGGCCCCACACCCAGTGTGTGGGTGGTGGAGGGCCCCACACCCAGTGTGGGTGGTGGAGGGCCCCACACCCAGTGTGTGGATGGTGGAGGGCCCCACACCCAGTGTGTGGGTGAGGTGAAAAGACTGGAGTCACAAAGAGTCCGGAAACTGGACCCTATGTTCTTTAAGTTAAATACTTTACATTTGTGTTTAATTACATATGATTATAATGTAATTATCATGCCACGGAAGTCATTACGGTCACGCAATGGGGTCGAGGACGTGCTACAGGTACAAGTCTTGGCTACGAGATCTGCATACTTGTTATAAATGTATCAAATCCAGAAAATTGTGGGGGGGGGGGGGGGGGTGTAGCAAGTCGAGGACCCCCCACACCAGACCAGAGTGCAGGAAGTGATGTGGGGGGGGGGGCCAGACGCCCCCACACGCAGTACAAGCAGTTGCTGTTCTTGGGGAATGTATATTATTACCTCAATACACTTCCTTCGCCTTAAATGTGGTCACTATAAAGAGGATCTAAAGTCACAGTCTAAAGACGGTCGTGACATTTTTATGGCCTTAATCTTGGACTTTCAATGGATATATTTATTTATATGCGTGTAATTATGAATATATATCTCCAAGTCCATCTTCACTGCTCCGTGCAGCGACCATCCCAGCCAGTGGTGGGGGTTGTTTTAGAGTCAGCTACTGGGAAGAAAAAGTTGCAAGTAGCACGGGCTATGGTGAGCCCGTAGTGGACTTATCTGGCACAGGAGCTGTATGGATCTGGAGCCAGTGGCTTGGATCTGTCACATAATCGAATTGATTATATGACAGATCATGCTTGAACGTCATATAACAATAACGTAAGCTAACCATTGTCACCTCACCTGTGTGACGCATGATTTTCTTACACAAGCGCCCCATCCACAACCCCGCCCACTGAACAACGACTGGAACCACACCAGAACTGCCCCGCCCACCCGCAGGAATCATTCCCACCCACCGGAACCGGCGGCCCCGCCCACTAAGCAGGTGTGTGTGCGGTGTGGTCATAAACTCCACCTGTTTACATTCCGGTGCGGCGCTGGAGGATGCGGGTAACTGGACCAAACCGCAGACATTCTCCAGGTATTTGCTCTCCCGTAGAATACTTGGTGACCGCTGTCCTTGCTCTTCCCTTGGTCTTGATCCGTCCATCCTTCCATCTGTCTATATTTTCCTGTCTATACCTCTCTGTGTCTGTCTACGACTCCTTCCATAGCCTAGTGTTTGTTGAGGCGTGTAAGCTGGTGGTGGTGTCATTAAGGTTCACTCTCTAACTCTCTCATTACAAGTGGCCTCCCCCCCCCCCCCCCCGTAACAACGCTCACTATATTACCTCTCTCACCATTTACTTGATTGTTTTGACATAGATAGTTTGAACAGATTGTTCTGACATAGATTTCCCCCGACCTGTTCCTCATTGCCTTGCCCTGATGGCGTAGCCTCAGGCGTTCATCATGTTATGTTGTTTCCCGCGCGGTGAGGTCCTGGTGGGTTGAGTCACGGTGCTCCAGACACCAGGGTGGGGGGCGCTGCCCTTAGAACCAGGGTGGGGGGCGCTGCCCTCACCACCAGGGTGGGGGGCGCTGCCCTCACCACCAGGGTGGGGGCGCTGCCCTTAGCACCAGGGTGGGGGGGCGCTGCCCTCACCACCAGGGTGGGGGCGCTGCCCTTAGCACCAGGGTGGGGGGCGCTGCCCTCACCACCAGGGTGGGGGGCGCTGCCCTCACCACCAGGGTGGGGGGCGCTGCCCTCACCACCAGGGTGGGGGGCGCTGCCCTCACCACCAGGGTGGGGGGGGCGCTGCCCTCAGCACCAGGGTGGGGGGCGCTGCCCTCACCACCAGGGTGGGGGGCGCTGCCTTCAGTGGCGCCCCGCGGGTATAACGAGGATTTTTTTCCTATTATAAAAATTAATTTTTAGGTTAAATGTCGGAGTGCCTCTCTGTCTGCGGGTATGTCCGCCCACCGTGTAGTATAGCCTGGCACGCCCACACGCCCTGTGGGTGATGGCGCTGATCTGAGCCCAGGTGTTCTGATCTAAAATGTCATCCTCGGATCTAATTTGAGTTGATATGGTCTACAGTGACGTACTATGATGTGATGGTGAGGTCCCTGGTGTGGGTGATGGTGAGGACCGCCTCCTTCACGAGAAGGGTAAACACACACAGGTGAGTGAACACCTGACCAACAGAAGACGACAACTTCAACGGAAGTTTGAATTTGCATCTCTGGTCTCCAACGATCGTCGAGCAAGATAAAATCAAAGAGAATGTTTCTTCAATAGTCAAATGTTGTGAGGAGTGAGTGTGGAAGCTGTCAGCTCCTGGTGGGAGGGACCTGATCAACTGAGCTGTGAGTAACAAGTGCCACACACGCACTCTTCACCGCCTCCTCTACTTGCACTCACAAGAGGAAAGTGCAAACACATTTAAGGTGTCTGGTCTTGTACTCACAATAACGTTAGCACTGAAGACACACACTAAACTTTATCAATTTGTATCTCAGTTGTTAGGCAAAATTGTAATTAATTTTGTCAATAAAGACGTTAATAATAATAATCTCTTGTTTCGTGTTTTAGTCAGAGTTGATACATTATTAATACTGTCTTGATTATTCCCGCTCATCCATTAGCATACGTCAGTCATGTCACACTCTTCAGTGTTCTCAAGAATGTCAGTGAGGCTTCCTTAACCTCTTTTCATAAGGGAGGTGTCTAATTGATGGAGATAAGTCTGTCATCTTTGTCTGTCCCACGGTACTGTCATCCTGCACCTTAGTGTAAACTCTCTCTCTCTCTCTCTCTCTTTTGATATAAGTAAGCACTTAAATACTGTAAATCATCATGTTGTGAGGGAGAGAGAGAGAAGGGAGGGAGGGAGGGAGAGAGAAGGGAGGGAGGGAGGGAGAGAGAAGGGAGGGAGGGACGGAGAGAGAGATAAGAGAGGGAGGAAGGGAGAGAGAGGAAGGTGAAG
Organism: Procambarus clarkii; assembly: GCF_040958095.1. Classification (NCBI taxonomy): domain Eukaryota; kingdom Metazoa; phylum Arthropoda; class Malacostraca; order Decapoda; family Cambaridae; genus Procambarus; species Procambarus clarkii. Next base: position 2,389,088 of record NC_091174.1, read on the forward strand.
GATGGGGAGAAAGAGAAGGTAAGAGGCTCAGAGAATTATAGACACTCTACTTGCTTCCCTCTCAACCCTCCATCCATACACCCTTTATACTGTTTACAGCTTTCCCTTCCCTCCCACCCACCTACCGGAGCCGTCGCCGCCACAGAGAGTGTGAGAGGCAAGTGGTGCTGGAAGACGAAGTGACCTCAACCACCACACTAACAACCCACCACAAGTACTGCTCACTAACGACACGATCACCCCCTCCCCCCACCAGCAGGGGCAAGTAGCATAACCACGTAGCAACAGTAATACCAATTACCATAATCAAGTAACACCACCAGATAACACTATCAATAATCATTAAGAAATAATTAATTTACAAAATAGTTATCTGACTATAAATGAACTAACTATATAACCCAAACAAGAACACAGCGCCAATACATAAACAAAACATCACTCATGTAAACATTGTTTGCCACTTGTTCGTCTCCACAACTGTTGTAGTGTATTAATGCTCCTTTGCCATAATTACGTGACCCCTGTTGCCATAAGGCAAGCAAGGTGTCCTAGCCAGGCTACACGACACACTCCTCCTGCCACGGCAAGCACTCACTAACCCCACATTAGCACACAGACTTATCACCGCACAGTTGCCATGCCTCTCACCCTTGCCATGGTTCCCAGTTGCCAGCGAGGTCCTGTGTGGCGAGTGGCGATGTATCTGCTAGAGTGGACCATCCAGGAATGAACGGTGTGAAAGTTGGCACCCTCCCTTATATACCTTCAGTCACCCTGGTCCCGCCCACTCCACCCACGCCCAGTACTGTGGACACACTACACCCAGTACTCTGGACACCCTACACCCAGTACTCTGGACACACTACATCCAGTACTCTGGACACACTACACCCAGTACTGTGGTCACACTACACCCAGTAGTGTTGGCACCTATAGTGCCAACATATCACATAAAAATAATACTCTTGAAGTGCCAGGAGTTGTCATTGATTGCATCAACAATTAAGGTGTAAAAACTACAATTAGCAAGATCACCAATGATATAATTTAGTAAACTAAAAGCCTTGTCAACATAAAATTCAATATATTATCCTGGAAGTACTGTGTTTGTCCTCCACCACGCTGAGCCATCACTAAGTAATTGTTCTTGTAATAATGCTGGAAGTATTTGTCATTGAAATTCCTATAGTTCTTTCTTTGCGATGTAAATTCTTGTAAAAATCATTCTGCGCGCCAGAGTTCCGTCGTGACGTACAGATATTAACTAAGCAAGTCTCACGAATCACTGGACGACCGCAGGGGGCCGCAGGGAGCCGCAGGGAGCCGTAGGGGGCCGCAGGAAGCCGCAGGGAGCACCAGGAAGCGCCAGGAGAAGCTGAACGCAATAATTTTTATCTAGAGAGAAACTTACCACCAAATTCCTGCGTGAGTATTTGTAGGTCTGTCTTGTTACTGAGGTCCTGTCCCCCGCTGCCTGTAGTTAGTCTTCACTGCTACAGAGCTACTGAGATCTATCTTGAGGTTATCTTGAGATGATTTCGGGGTTTTTAGTGTCCCCGCGGCCCGGTCCTCGACCAGGCCTCCACCCCCAGGAAGCAGCCCGTTACAGCTGACTAACTCCCAGGTACCTATTTTACTGCTAGGTAACAGGGGCATAGGGGGAAAGAAACTTTTGCCCATTGTTTCTCGCCGGCGCCCGGGATCGAGCCCGGGACCACAGGATCACAAGTCCAGCGTGCTGTCCGCTCGGCCGACCGGCTTCCCGGAGATAGTTACAATCTTATCACAAGGCCCAACAATCATCTTGGCTCATTATACAACTTCCTTGCAAAATATACTTCCTCGCGTATTTATAATTGCAATATACCTACAAAAGACAATGAAGTTATTAATAAACAAATTTCTCAAGAGTAATTTACACACAGACGCCATCTACACCCTGGATCACTTGAGATGGAGTTATGTGGTCAACATTTCGGTAATTGTGATGTAATATACAATATACCAATATGAGTGGTGGTTGGGGCGGGGTATCTGTGATTACCTGATGGGTGAGGCGGGGTATTAGTGATTACCTGATGGGTGAGGCGGGGTATTAGTGATTACCTGATGGGTGAGGCGGGGTATTAGTGATTACCTGATGGGTGAGGCGGGGTATTAGTGATTATCTGATAGGTGGGGCGGGGTATTAGTGATTATCTGATGGGTGGGGCGGGGTATTAGTGATTATCTGATGGGTGGGGGCGGGGTATTAGTGATTATCTGATGGGTGAGGCGGGGTATTAGTGATTATCTGATGGGTGGGGCGGGGTATTAGTGATTATCTGATGGGTGAGGCGGGGTATTAGTGATTACCTGATGGGTGAGGCGGGGTATTAGTGATTATCTGATGGGTGAGGCGGGGTATTAGTGATTACCTGATGGGTGAGGCGGGGTATCTGTGATTACCTGATGGGTGGGGAGGGGTATTAGTGATTATCTGATGGGTGAGGCGGGGTATCTGTGATTACCTGATGGGTGAGGCGGGGTATTAGTGATTACCTGATGGTTGGGGGCGGGGTATTAGTGATTACCTGATGGTTGGGGGCGGGGTATTAGTGATTACCTGATGGGTGGAGGCGGGGTATTATAGTGATTACCTGATGGTTGGGGGCGGGGTATTAGTGATTACCTGATGGTTGGGGGCGGGGTATTAGTGATTACCTGATGGTTGGGGGCGGGGTATTAGTGATTACCTGATGGTTGGGGGCGGGGACTTGCTTAGCTAAACGAACTCTGTGCTTCAGTCCCTGAACACAGACAGATGTGTTTACATGTGCCTCTGTAACCCTCTCCACCACCACCCACAGGATGGGTATGGGGTGCATAATAAAGACACGAATGGCAAAAAATGTGTCGACGATTAACACAATGTCCTTGGACGACTTCAAGGACACCTTTCCCAAACAAGGTGCTGGAAAAGGTACACAGCAAGGTGGACTCACGAGACTGTTGTGACTCGCCCTTGGGTAGGAGCAGAGGTGTACATGCGCGCGCTACCACCACACATAGGCCTCCCCAGCCTATCCTCTGACCCCCCTCACAGCAGGTGAAGGTCATGACCTTGAAGAAGACCAACTTCTCAACAGCGTAGTAATCCGTCTTGAAGTAGAACTTCAGATCTCAATATGTCATAAGAAATTTGAATTGTTTATCAGACCTGCAAGTATCTAGGAGTGTGGGTTGATAAGAGAAGGTTCCACAAGCACACAATATCCTTCCTTCTTTCTTTACCTTCTTCCATGTTGTTCCTTCTTTCTTTCTCTTATCTATCCTTTACACCTATCCATTACAATGGTAACAGTTATTGCAACCTACACATCTTACCCAACCCAACGTAACCTAACGCAGCCTAAACCTACCTAACCTATCCTATCCTAACCCAACCCAACCTAATCTAAGCTAACACATCCCAACGATAAATAGGGTTTGGACAATGAGAGACGGAGCTTGGAACCGCCTGGTGAGAACCCTATCCCCTCCAACCAGGACGGGGGGGTGTGAGGTGTTACTGTCGAGTTACGTGATAAATACGGCAGAATATGCTCACTCATCCCCCTCCCCCTCCGTCAACCAGGTACTACCACTCCTCACTGCTCAGCTTTCTACCGGAAGTAAGGCAAGTAGACCAAGGTCAAGCAGGGGAAGGGAGGGAAGTGGGCAAGGAATTAGTAGTTACCTTGTTCGGGCGTGAACCCGCTCTTTGACTTCGGGCGTGAACCCGCTCTTTGACTTCGGGCGTGAACCCGCTCTTTGACTTCGGGCGTGAACCCGCTCTTTGACTTCGGGCGTGAACCCGCTCTTTGACTTCGGGCGTGAACCCGCTCTTTGACTTCGGGCGTGAACCCGCTCTTTGACTTCGGGCGGGAACCCACTCTTTGACTTCGGGCGTGAATCCGCTCTTTGACTTCGGGCGTGAACCCGCTCTTTGACTTCGGGCGTGAACCCGCTCTTTGACTTCGGGCGTGAACCCGCTCTTTGACTTCGGGCGTGAACCCGCTCTTTGACTTCGGGCGTGAACCCGCTCTTTGACTTCGGGCGTGAACCCGCTCTTTGACTTCGGGCGGGAACCCACTCTTTGACTTCGGGCGTGAACCCGCTCTTTGACTTCGGGCGTGAACCCGCTCTTTGACTTCGGGCGTGAACCCGCTCTTTGACTTCGGGCGTGAACCCACTCTTTGACTTCGGGCGTGAACCCGCTCTTTGACTTCGGGCGTGAACCCACTCTTTGACTTCGGGCGTGAACCCTTTTTTGGGTTCTGGGACCTTCCGGGTCACTCGTTGTGGTGCCCTTGCGACGTTAGTGGGAAATTCGCGTATACCTGCAGGATACATACAGCATTTGACCTTTCCCCAGATGCCACCCACAACAGTCGACTAAGAAGACTAAGGCGGGTGTAGGACAGGTGTTGAGGCGGGTGTAGGACAGGTGTCGAGGCGGGTGTTGAGATGAGTGTAGAGGAGCGGGGCGCCACCCTCACCGGCTACACTGGGTGTTGCCAGCGTCCAGAACCTGAGTAACTTGTATAGTTACTCCTGTGTAGCTCCTATTTCTCTCTTATTATCACGTCTCTCCTCTCCTCTGCCCTCTTGTTACCCGGACACGGATGGTAACTTGTTGCATTCAGGTTAACAAGATCGATTTCCATTTCCGTTTGAGAGGGCATTGGTCGTCTGGCAGCGGGCACATTGATATAAACATTGGGCGCTTTTTATTCAGAAATGCTTGCACGATTATATAGATACCGTACTAGTGTATATATAAGTCTACAGTGAACAACCGCCAGTGGATAGTTCATGTCTTCACCTGCTGGCTCTTGTCTTAGGTCACTCAATGTATCACTTAATTGCCTAACTGGGAATTGGGACGATGTAATGTACCCTATGTAGTCAGACAGTCGACATGCTAAACAATGGTTCCTTATCTATCGACTCCCTACACCGCCCTCCTGATAGCCGGGCTGCATAACCCCGGTAGAGTAGATAATATCATATTAATGAATGTCGTTCAGAGATAAGAAAAAAACTATTCTACTTAAACCAGAGAAAATGTTACATTACGCAAAAGGTCAAGAAAAATATGCGCCGCTGGACATGCTGAAGTAACAGTAGGTTTTAGCTGTACGATAATACTTCCAGGTCGGTTATTTTGGGCGGCGTGAGCAGCTGTTGTTATCAGGAGCAGACAAGGCGAGCAGTGAGCCGGCTTGCTGCACTGGGTCATCAACACAGCATAACGCTGCCTTCTGAGTCCTCACGCCTCTCTCCACTCCCAGCCACGTCATAAACTGAGAGGTGAGATATGCTAACAGAACCACAGGGAAAGGGTGTGTGTGGGGGAACCACAGCGGGAGTCACATGTATGCTCCTGGGTACAGAGAATACACTATATACCACAGTATGGCAAGTGACAGGATGAACAACCCAGCGGGGTTTCTTCCTAGTGCGGAGTGTTGTACATGCTGCTATGGGGGTGTATCCACTCACAGGATGAGTCACTCATCCTGGTTAACAAGATCGTTAAACAATGCTGCCCAATAAACTCGCCCCTCGGGGCAAAATTAAATTAAAAATTAGTATGGCAGAGCGAAGCATAATAAATGGACGAAACTTAAATAGCCTCTCTTACAGGAGGTTGATGAAGTGTGGGGATGGCCGCAGCGGCACCAGAGGGCCAGGTGCCGCCCCTAGAGACGGCCCTCTCCTGTGGCGTGTGTCTTAGTGACTTTGACGCTGTGTTTCGCCGCCCTCTTATCCTACCCCAGTGTGGCCACACCTTCTGCAGGCTGTGTATCAAGGACCTCGCCGCCAGGGGTGACATTATCTGCCCCTCCTGCAGGTATGTTGTCACACACACACACACACACACACACACACGTATAGTAGTAGTAGTAAATATATGTAGTAGATATAACAGAGGATAATATATTGGTTATAAAGGCGGGGTCCAAGAGCTAAAAGCTCGATTATGCAGACACAAATAGTAAAATACACACAGGTAGAGTTTAAACTTCAAACAATAATGTCACAAAAGAGACTTGTGCAACAGAACATTATTTAGACTTTTTTCTGTACAGACACAAATACCCGAGTGTGGAGCCCGACGCCCTGCCAGTCAACTTTAACATACAGTGTTTGGCCTCATCCAGCAAGCTTCTCCTTGCTGCCACCAAGGTAAGACTCACCCAAGACACTATACCTTCACACACACCTCACTGACAAGTGTCACCTGATTTTCCTCGGAGGTTACTAGGTAATAAGGAAGGTAAGGGTGTGCAGGTGGAGAATGGGAAGCCTTACTGCTATATCTCAACTGATACACTGACGAAATACTGTTATCAAAGGAAATCGATCAGCAAAAATAACAAATTAGGAACAGTAAGCTGGAAGACGTGAAGATAGAGTAGCGGTGCATACAAACAAACCATCATGGAACACGTTAGACATAGGGAGGAATACAATATACACAACACAATATGATCTGGCCAAAGGTAGTCTAATAGCAAGAGCAGCCACAGCGGTAAGACACACGAGCCGTAACACATATGAGAAGCGACAGCCAAGGTTCCAATTCTTGGGGATTTTAATCACAGTGAACAAGACTTGGTAAGAAAGGAGCCTGACAGAGATGACACAACTTGGAGGGAAAAGATGGTGGACAAATACATCTTGAGGCAACGTGTCACACAGCAGACATGACGATGGCCACAGTACCCCCCCCCCCCCCCAACAACAACATTATACTTGACCAGACCACACACTAGAAGGTGAAGGGACGACGACGTTTCGGTCCGTCCTGGACCATTCTCAAGTCGATTGTCAATAAAGTTGATTGGCTGATTGTACTTCAGCCACGTTATTATGACTCATCGCCTGCATTATACTTGATGTTTACCCAATATGATGCTGCTGTTGTGAAGATTGAGTATGAGATGCCTTTGAGATCCGGCGCCATTGTCTTAGATGTCAGAGTACATAGTATAACTAAACGAGGGAGTCACGTAAAGAAACTAACACATAAGGAGGAGAAAGATTATAGACGAGGTGACTGCAGAGAAAGGGAAAGGTGGAAAAGCGCCAAGCCATTACGACTATATAGCACTTGGAAGGGGTCAGGATAAGGATTTGGGATGGGACGGGGGGAAGGAATGGTGCCCAACCACTTGGACGGTCGGGGATTGAACGCCGACCTGCATGAAGCGAGACCGTCGCTCTACCGTAGTGAGAGTCTACATTCAAGAAGTGCAATGGAAAAATAACTAGAATGGAAGGCAACAAACTTGATTAAGGAATTCATATTCCGGAAATGTGCAGATGCCACAGCAGGTCATCCCACTCAAGAATAAAAAGACGACAACCGCAAAGTAAACCATTAGGTCAATAGGCAAAGTGGGAACAGGAGAGAACCAGGAGCATGGAAGAGGACGCTCGCTACGGAGGACAACCGACGGGTCGGACAAGTAGCCAGACATGACGACACCAGTTTATTTTTTTTTTGAGATATATACAAGAGTTGTTACATTCTTGTAGAGCCACTAGTACGCGTAGCGTTTCGGGCAGGTCCCTGGAATACGATCCCCGCCGCGAAGAATCGTTCTTACAACCGAGTACACATTTTACTGTTGAGTTAAACAGAGGCTAAAGTTAAGGATTTGCGCCCAGTAAATCCTCCCCGGCCAGGATACGAACCCATGACAAAGCGCTCGCGGAACGCCAGGCGAGTGTCTTACCACTACACCACGGAGACTAAAGTTTGGTCTGGAGAGAAGCTGAGATACAATTTGAAAAACAGAGTATCAAAAGCTGAAGACCAACCAAAGCTGCTTCATGGGAACAAAAGCAGGAAAGCAGCATTAAGAGATCATGTTATCAGGTTGAAAAAAAACTAAGAGGGACATTCTCACAAGTGTTTACTAGTTGTGTTTTTGCGGGGGTTGAGCTTTGCTCTTTCGGCCCGCCTCTCAACTGTTTACTAACTACTTTTTTTTTTCCCCCACACCCCACACACACACCCCAGGAAGCAGCCCGTGACAGCTGACTAACTCCCAGGTACCTATTTACTGCTAGGTAACAGGGGCACTTAGGGTGAAAGAAAATTTGCCCATTTGTTTCTGCCTCGTGCGGGAAGTAACAAGCTGCGTGAGGAGCTGAACCAAAGGTTCCAAGTTGTTTACAAACATAACCAGTTTGGAGACCGAGGGAAGGACGCCAGTCTACCAGAAGCAACATATAATGATTGCAGTCCCCGTGGTGTAGTGGTAAGACACTCGCCTGGCGTTCCGCGAGCGCTATGTCATGGGTTCGTATCCTGGCCGGGGAGGATTTACTGGGCGCAATTCCTTAACTGTAGCCTCTGTTTAACGCAACAGTAAAATGTGTACTTGGATGAAAAAACGATTCTTCGCGGCAGGGGATCGTATTCCAGAGACCATAGGATTAAGGACTTGCCCGAAACGCTACGCGTACTAGTGGCTGTACAAGAATGTAACAACTCTTGTATATATCTCATCAAAAAAAAAAAAAAAAAAAAAAAAAAAAAAAAAAAAAATACAGTAGCCGCTGATGAGGCAGCAAAACAACGCCTGGAGGTACTAGACGTAACAAAGGCAAGATAATAATAATAATAATAATAATAATAATTTTTATTTAGGCAAAGGTACATACATAAAGAGATTTTACAAAGTTTGTTGGCTTTATAGATAGAGCTAGTACATACAATGCCTAAAGCCACTATTACGCAAAGCGTTTCGGGCAGTTTATTATCAGGCTGCTGTAGGAGGACACTGCCACCCGTTGATTTACATTTATAATAAAACACGGCACTCAACTCCCTCCAGAAACACTCATCAGCTTCACACTAATACTTTATTCATCACTTCCACACATCGGACATCTATTTTCTCCACCCACCACACCGCCAACCGTTTGGGTCATCGACAAGTGAATGCAGTTACCCCTAACAAAATAATAGAAAACGAATATTGTAAAAAGTTAACAAAAAATGTAAAGTTTAGGAGAGACTACAGTAACCTTATGTGTGATCCTATTTGCACCTGACAGCTGTTGTATCTTGAAACTTTACTCGTAACGAGATCATTAGATCAGCGAGACATATATTATAAAATCATGATAACGATAAGATAATTTGATAACCGAATATAATCAAATTATACCATAAAGTTATAGATATTTGCACAACCTCAGCATTTTACATCAATATATTTAGGGCTCGGCCCGGATAAAACTCACCCCGAATGCACAACTTGGTTAACACAGGTCTGAGCTCAATAGGAATTATAATGCTTGTTAATAACATAAACAAACATCCAGCTGGAGATGTCCCCCTTGTCTCTCAGCTCACTAGTTGATATTATTGTGTACTGTAGCCCCACTGTATTACTGTATTCATTACTCATTCTTAACTTGTATTTCCTGACGGTATCTGTCATGTCTGGTAAGTGGAGGACCTTAAGACCTGTACCTTGTACCCGGCGACTGTCATATCTTGTACCTGGAGACTGTCATATCTTGTACCTGGAGACTGTTATATCTTGTACCTGGAGACTGTTATATCTTGTACCTGGAGACTGTCATATCTTGTACCTGGAGACTGTTATATCTTGTACCTGGAGACTGTCATATCTTGTACCTGGAGACTGTTATATCTTGTACCTGGAGACTGTCATATCTTGTACCTGGAGACTGTCATATCTTGTACCTGGAGACTTATATCTTGTACCTGGAGACTGTCATATCTTGTACCTGGAGACTGTCATATCTTGTACCTGGAGACTGTTATATCTTGATGACATATGATGTGTGCGTGCATGTGTGCGTGCACGTGTGCGTGAGCTACAAGAGTGTGTGTTGCAGGAGGAGGAGCAGGGGAGCCTGTGTCCGGAGCACCGTGTTCGTCTGGCCTTCTGGTGCAAGAGCTGCGAGGTGGCCGCCTGCGGTGAGTGCCTCTTCGACCGCCACCCGCCGCAGGATACTCACGCAGTCTGCCGCATCCTGGAGGTGGTGGAGCAGGTGGGTGGTGCAGGTGGAGGCCGTGGGGTAGGTGGTTGTGCAAGTGGTTGGTGGTGCAGGTGGGTGGTGGTAGTGATGGCGCTGATGGGTGGGGATATAGGTAGGTGGTTGAGGAAGTGGGTGGTAGTGCAGGGGGGGGGAAGGTGGTAGGTTTCCCACGGTACTCCTTACTCTACCAAACCTGTGGGTTAGGTTATTTATTAGTTCATGTATGTTTAAAATACTGAAGTAGATTTGGGTTGTGTTGAAGAAAAATATTGATTGTTAACATCTCTGAATAAGCCAGAATGTTGTTATTGCTACATGAATGCGTTAATTTTGGTCCATAAACAAATACTGACCAGTTTGTAAACATTAATAGTATTCCCAGAATGCTAGAATTGTTCAACTTTTAGGGTGGAGGTTTAGGGTGGAGCTTCAGGGTGGAGCCCCCTCCCCGCTCAGCTCGTTGTCGCCGTCTGGGGGCTTAGTGGGCGGCTGCCGGAGTGTGATGCTCCTTGGGACAGTCCTCTGTCCTTTTCTAGCCTTGTGCTCCTGCTGCCGTCCTCTCCAATTCTGCTGGGCATCTTTTCCTTTTCCTTCTGTTTCGTTTTTCTCCCCCCTCTTCTCCTATCTGCTTGCCGTTTCCTGCCGACCTTTTGCTCGTTCTGGTTCTTCCCTTGGACTTCTTCTACTTTGACGCCCGGGTGCTTGAGGAGGCATACTCTTGCACCCGTAGAACTGCAGTACCCGACGTCGAGAGCGAGGGGAACCTTTTATTGTCAATCCCCACTTCGTCACTGAACCCGATCTCGACGGACTGTCGGTTTCTTAAGGTGGCGTTTGTGGGGCGTATACTCACGACGCACCCCTAGGAGGCCCCGACAAGATCGGCGATAGCTTCTTGTTGGGTGTCCTGCCTCTAATTGTGGCTCCATGGTGGGTGTGGGGGCACATTCGTGAGTGAATTCGTAACTTCGTCAAGATGATAACCCCTGTTTCGGCTGCTTCTGACTTACCTTTTCAGGCTCGTGGGGTGGGCGACCAAGCCCCCGAGTCGGTCCGTATTGGAAGACCGGGCTCTGTAGCCTCCGCTGCATTGGGCCCCGACCTTGCTCCTCCTTTGGCCTCTCTGACTCCTTCCCCTGGCTCCCCTCCCTCCTCTGTGGTTGGGTCGAGCCCCAAGCCCCCAGTGGTGACTACCTCGTCCCCTGGCGCGGCTCCTTCTCTAGTTGTTACTACTGCGCCTTTTAACCCCTCTCTCTCTGGGGGTTCTCACCGCCGTTCTCGTCACGGCCGCCCTCGCTCGATTCCTTCCAGTTCTGCTACCTATCAAGCCTTGTTTGGTCCCGCTTCGTGGGCCAAATATTTTGATCTCCTCCCTCTTGATTCTGCGCCTCCTGACGATTTCTCCCTTCATCGACATCTCATTGATTCCGTGGATGCCTCCATTACTTTTAACCCCACTCGTCTCGGTACGCGTGTCGTTGCTGCTCCTTCTCAGGATGCTGCTTCCCGCTTGGCTGCCTTATCCTGCCTTGGCGAGACCCCCGTTCGGGTCTCGAAGAACGTCCAGTTGAATGCCAGTGTTGGCACTATTTTGCTCCCGCCCCATGTTGCGACCGGTGTTCGGGACCTACGCGACTGCCACGACGATATTCGACATATCCTCGCTGCCCAGGGCCATTCTATTCTCCAGGTGGACACGTTTACTCGTCCCCCTCGTGGTAGTCGCCGTCAACCCCTCCGGGTTGTGAAGATTACCTTTGATGGTAGGACCCTTCCACCCTCTGTCATTCTTGCTGGTGCCAGGTGCTCTGTCCAGGAGTACATTCCTTCTCCTCGGCTCTGCAACAAGTGCTGGAGGTTTGGGCATGGTGCCCTCCGCTGCTCCGGGACTGTCTCTCTCTGTCCTTTGTGTGGTGGCGAAGGTCACTCTAGGTCGGAGTGCGCTTCTCCCCAGGCTCGTTGCCTCAACTGCGGTGAGGCCCATCCTACCTTTTCCCGTGCGTGTGTCCATTACAAGCTTGAGGCAGCCGTCCTCAACTTGAAGCACCGGGAGCGTTTATCTTTTCCTGAGGCGAGGCGCCAGGTTCGCCGGCTCCCGCCTTATGCTAATATCTCTTATGCTCGCGTGTTGCGCTCTTCCTCTCCTCGTCCTTCCCGCCTTCCTCAGACTCACAACCGTTTCCAGGCCTTGGACCCTGATGCGCCCACTGCCCCCTCCTCTGTCCCTTTGGGTTCTCTCCCGAAGGATCCTCCTCCTGGTCCTCTGTCTGGGGTTCCCCTTCCTTCTACCCGGTCTGTCGTGTCTTCTGTGTCTCCTTCCTCGTCCCCCTCCGATCCTCCTTCCCATCCTCTTCCTCCATCTATCGGCTCTCCCCGCCGCCTGTCGGTGCGGGCGGATGTCCATCGCTCTCCTAACGGCCGTCGTGTGTGCTCTCGTTCGGCTTCTCCTGTTGAGACACTGGAATCCGTTGCCCGGTACGTAGTTGCTGGGACACCGGTCTCTTTAAGTCAGAAGCGTAAGCCTGGCTCCTCTCCTTCCTCTTCCCCGGCGGGTAAGAAGGCTTCGCTTTCTTCCTCAGCTCCTCCTTCTGGCTCTGTTGCTCCTTCCACTCCCGTTTCAGTGCTTGCGCCCCCTGTTCCTGCTATGGAGGTTTCTTTGGCCCCTGCTTCCCTTTCGGTTGCTGCTCTTGCTGGGGTGCGCTCCTCTCTTTCTACTCCCCCTCTTCCTGCTGCTGTCCTTGACTGCTCCTCTCCGTTGTCTCCTCCTCCTCCTCCTCCTCCTCCTCCGGACCCTGCCCGCCCACCTCTGATCTGTTCTCCCGTTTCCTTCCCTCCGTCTTTGCTCAGTTTACCCATGCCCCCTAACCCTGACTTTGCTGACCCTGATCCCGACCCTGATATTCTTTAACGTGCTCTGTTGGTCTTTCGCCTTTGTTTCTTCCTTGTTCTCTGTTTTTGTCCTTTCTCTTCTCGTCGTTGTCCATTCTTCAATGGAACGTTCGAGGTTATTACGCCAATTTCCTCGAACTCCAACTTCTGGTTTCGCGGTTTTCGCCCCTTTGTGTCTGTCTCCAGGAGCCGATGCTTGGTGCTCGTCCTGGTCGTTTTCGTGGCTATTCCTTTCTCTCCCCCCCCCCAGCCATTGCTGGGGCTTCTAATTCTTCTGCTCTCTTGATTCGGGCTGATGTTCCCTTTGTTCCTTTACTTTTTCCTTCGCCTCTCCATTGTTCTGCTGCTCGTATCTTTGTGGGGAAATGGTACACAGTTTGTTCCATTTATCTCCCCCCGAGTGTCCCGCTCTCTCTTCCTGATTTGAAACACCTCCTAGACTCCTTGCCGGAGCCTGTGCTCCTGCTGGGTGACTTCAATTGTCGTCATTCTCTTTGGGGTGACGTTCTGACGAATACCCGGGGTCGCCTCCTTGAGCCGTTTCTCCTCTCTTCTTCCCTGTCTCTTCTGAATTCTGGTGAGCCCACTCATTTGGACTCTCGAACTCGCACCCTTTCTTGTCTTGATCTTTCTCTCTGCTCTTCTTCTCTTTACTTAGATTTCACATGGCAGGTTCTTGATGACCTCCATGGAAGTGATCATTTCCCCATCCTTGTTTCCTTTTTCTCTTTTCGCCCTTCCCTCTCTTTCCCTAGGTGGCAGTTTGCTAAGGCGGACTGGACCCTGTTTTCCCTCAGTGCTACTCTCTCTGACCTCTCCCTTCTGCCCCTCTCTCGCGCTCTCCTCCTTTTTCATGACACTGTCTTCGACGCTGCCCTCCGCTCTATTCCTCGCTCTTCCTCTCGGGGTCCACGGAAGTGCGTTCCCTGGTGGAATGCGGACTGTGCTCGGGCTGTCCGCTGTAAGCGTGCAGCCTGGAAGAAGCACCGCCGTAGGCAGACGACCGATTCTTTTCTTTTCTTTCGGAAAGCGAGTGCGGTGGCCCGTAGGGCCATCCGTACGGCTAAACGTGAATGTTGGGCATCTTATGTCTCGACAATTACGTCCGAAACCCCTCTGGCCCAGATCTGGAAGCGTATCCGCAAGATAGCGGGTAAGTTCGTTCCCGATGTTTCACCGGTCCTTCACCTCCATGATACTCTTGTGGCGGACCCGTTGCAGGTCGCTTCCGAACTGGGTTCCCACTTTTCTTCTGTTAGCTCTGGTCTTCATCTTCCCCAATCTTTCCTTCTTCGTAAACCTGTCCTTGAGTCTCGTCCTTTAGATTTCTGCACTCATCTTCAGCTTCCCTATAATGATCCCTTCTCTCTCTCTGAACTTCGTTCTGCCCTGGCCCTCTGCGGTTCTACGGCGGCGGGCTCCGATGGTATTCATTATGAGATGCTTCGCCATCTCCCTCCGAGCACGTCTCAGTATTTACTGAGTCTGTATAATCGGATCTGGGAGTCGTCGTCAGTCCCTGAGGACTGGCTCGATGCCGTTGTCCTCCCTGTTCGCAAACCAGGGTCTCTGGGTACTTCCCCTAAGGACTTTCGCCCTATTGCTCTCACAAGTTGTGTCTGCAAACTCTTTGAACGTATGGTTAACGTTCGTCTGATGTGGTTCCTGGAACACCATCACCTCCTCTCCCCTTCTCAATTTGGTTTCCGCAAGTGCCGCAGCACGACAGATGTCCTGGTGAACTTGGAGGTCTATATACGTACTGCTTTTGCTGCGAAGACCTCCGTTGTTGCCGTCCTTTTTGACCTAGAAAAGGCTTACGACACCACTTGGCGTTATCATATCCTATCTCAACTTCATTCTTTTGGCCTTCGTGGTCATCTCCCTCTCTTTCTCCGCAGCTTCCTCTCTCGTCGTTCCTTTCGGGTGCGCCTTGGTACCGCTCTCTCTCCCCCTTTTCAGCAATACGAAGGTGTGCCCCAGGGTAGTGTTCTGAGCACTACTCTTTTTCTGGTTGCCCTCAATGGTCTTCTTTCCTCTCTTCCTTCTGGTGTCTTCTCCGCTCTCTATGTCGATGATCTTACCCTTTGTTGTCAGGGTGATGATTCGCCTCTCCTTCAACGCCGGCTTCAACTTGCGATTGATGCCGTGTCGTCTTGGGCCACAGGTCATGGCTTCAAGTTCTCTACTTCTAAGACTTGTGCCATGACTTTTACGCGGAAACGGGTTGTTCTTCGTCCCTCTTTGTCACTTTATGGTCATCCCCTTGAATACAAAGATTCCGCGAAGCTTTTGGGGTTATTCCTTGACACTCGTTTGTCTTGGTCTCCCCATATCTCTTACCTCCGTGTTGAGTGCTCTAAGTCCCTTACCCTCCTTCGGGTCTTGTCCCATACTTCTTGGGGGGCAGATAGGCGCACTCTCCTTGCTTTACATTCCTCTCTCGTCCTGTCTAAGCTCGATTATGGTTGCCCTGCTTACTCGTCTGCTTCTCCTTCTACTCTTCGCCGTCTTGATGCTTTGCACCATACTGGGTTGCGCCTCAGTTCTGGTGCCTTTCGTTCGACTCCCGTCCTTAGCTTGTATGTTGACACTGGCTTCCTGTCTCTCCAGGACCGCCGTGATCGCTACTGTCTTCGCTATCTTGCGCGGTCCTTGCAACATCCTTCCTCTCGTCTCTGTCGTGCTTTAACTTTTACCCCTCCTGCGGTTCCTGTTCCTCTTCACCACCTCCCTCTTTCTGTCCGGTTATCTCGCCTGCAGGATTCTCTTTCCGTTCGTATTTCTGATGTTTCTCCTCGTGTTGTTCCTTCTTTGCCCCCGTGGAGGGTCCCTCTTCCGCGGTTTTGTACATCCTTGACTCGTATCACTAAAGCTTTTACCCCTCCTACAGTTCTAAAACGCCTTTTCCTCGAGCACTTTTCTTCTCACTCCCGCTCCGTTTCTGTCTTCACCGATGGGTCTAAGTCAGCAGACGGTGTTGGCTACTCTGTTGTTTTTCCTGATCGCACTTATATGTGTCGCTTGCCTCCGGAGACTAGCATCTTTACAGCGGAACTTTATGCTATTCTCTATGCTCTTCGTCTCCTGCTTTCTCGTTGTCAGTCTTCCTTTGTGGTTGTTGTTGACTCTCGTAGTGCCCTCATGGCTCTCGAGTGCTTTAATCCAGTTCATCCGGTAGTTGTCGAGATCCAGCATTGGCTGTTTCTCGTTCACAGTAAATTTAAGTCGGTTGAGTTTTGTTGGGTTCCCAGCCATATTGGCGTGTCTTTAAATGAGCGTGCGGATGCTGCCGCTAAGGAAGCTGTCCGCTCTTGTCCCATCTCTCGTAAAGGCATTCCGTATTCCGACTTTTACCCGGTTATCCATTCCTCAGTCCTTACCCGTTGGCAGGCTTCTTGGTTGTCTGTTACTGGTAACAAGCTACGTACTCTTAAATGTTGTGTTTCCTCGTGGCCGTCCTCCTTCCACCGTAACCGGCGGTGGGAAACAGCTCTAGCGAGGTTGCGTATTGGCCATACTCGCTTAACCCATGGTCACTTGATGGAGCGCCGCCCTGCTCCTTATTGTCCTAGTTGCATTGTCCCTCTTACGGTCGTGCATGTCCTTCTTGAATGTCCTGACTTCCAGGACGAGCGTGTGTCTTGCTTTCCGACCGCCCCTCGCGGTCACCTGTCCCTCGATAGAATTCTTGGTGACTCGGATACTTTTGATATCGTTCGCCTTATGCGTTTTTGTTCTCGTATTGGC
>NC_091174.1:2410785-2453285 GCF_040958095.1 Procambarus clarkii
AGTGGACCAGTGTAGTGGTCGAGGCGACACAGAGTATCTGTGTACTCCAGGGAAGGAGCGCTGGGGGGGGGGGGGGGGGCAGTGTATTTACACACACACACACACACACAGTTGATTGACAGTTGAGAGGCGGGACCAAAGAGCCAAAGCTCAACCCCAGCAAGCACAAATAGGTGAGTACACACAGGTGAGTACACACACACATATCCATACAGGTCGCCTTATCCATGTTCTCAATATAATCTGCCAACAGCATAGATTTATGTGATACGGGGTCATGATAATGAACATTACTATTATTATATTATTATTATTATTATTATATTATTATTATTATTATTATTATTATTATTTTATTACTAATCTTTGTGATCTTTGTAATAATAATTTACCAATATCTGTAAAATAAAAGTGTGTTTGTCTGTCCAAGGTTGGAGGCAGATGCTTGGGGCTAGTCTCATTAAACTCTGCAGGGTGAATGGTGCGAGGCAGGGGACTGTAACAGTCCCCTGCGTAGGCTCCAGTACCTTCCTGTAACTGGAGTAGACTCCTAGTGCAACTACCATGAAGTCGCTGGAGATGGTTAGAGTTTAACTACCTGTTTTACAAGTCAAATAATAATCACATGGCCCCTGTGTGTGATTAATATCTGAATCGCTCATAATTAATACTCGATCTCTAAGGACTAACCATCCTGAGAGATCGAGATGTTTTAGCTCGTTGCTACTTCATTCATTCTTGTGCTGCTGGTCTCGTGGCCGTGCATAACTGTCCTGCAAGGTGGTGGTCTGAGCATCAGGTAGACAGCTCTTGACACACACTATGTAACCTTCCACGTGATCACGGCAAGCTGTATACATGTATATCTGCCTATGTTGATCAAACAATTATTAACATGCAAAACGTATGATATGATTGGCGTTTGTATATTTTATACAGCTAATTATATACAGGTCTTGCTATCATTGGTGCTGCTCCTATGGCTGCATATTATATATATATATATATATATATATATATATATATATATATATATATATATATATATATATATATATATATATATATATATATATATATATATATATATACACACACACACACACACAAACTTGAGAGACAGGCGGGAGTAAGCGAAAAAGCTCCAACATGGATAAAGAATTACCTTACAGGCAGGAACCAGAGAGTAACAGTAAGGGGCAAAAAAAGTCGGACTGGCGAACAGTAACAAGAGGAGTACCTCAAGGATCGGTGCTGGGACCAATTCTATTTCTAGTATACGTAAATGTCATGTGTTGAAATGTCAATTCTTTTCTAATATACTTGAGTCGAGTCTTATATGTCGATGTATGACGATGACGCATTAATGAGACGAGTTGTGACAGATGAGGATTGTAGGATCTTCCCAAGAGGACTTGAACAGGTTGCAGAGATGGTCGGAGAAATGGCTACTGGAGTACAACACGAGCAAGTGTAAAGTGATGGAAATGGGAACAGGTGATAGGAGACCAAAGGGACAGTACACAAGGAAGGGGAACTGCCTACCTGTAACTCGAGAAAGAGACCCGCGAGAGGACGAAACGACCAAACTTAACTAGAGGCAAATATGAATACGATAACGAGATCATCGTACTCTACACTAACAAAAGTCAGAACATCATTCAGGAACCTAAGTGAGGAGATATTTAGGGCCCTTTACACTGCCTACGTGAGACCAGTCTTAGAGTATGCAGCGCCAGCATGGAGTACCCACCTGAAGAAACACATAAGAAAACTGGAAAAGGCTCAGAAGTTTGCGACGAGGCTCGTCTCAGAATTCCGAGGGATGGATGATGAAGAGCAACTGAAAGAATCGAACATTACGACGTTGGAAAAAAGGGGAGAGAGAGAGAGAGAGAGAGAGAGAGAGAGAGAGAGAGAGAGAGAGAGAGAGAGAGAGAGAGAGAGAGAGAGAGAGAGAGAGAGAGAGAGAGAGAGAGAGAGAGATGATAGAGACGTATAAAATACTTAAAGGGATTGACAGAGTATTGGGATAGCGTAAGAGTAGTGGGAAAATGGAATGAGCTAAAGGAGCAGGTTGTGGAAACAAATTGTTCATAAGTGTAAAAGTAGATATGAAAGGGCAATAGGACAGGAGAGATTGAGACACAGACAGACACACCAGCAGGTAGAGTGATGGGGCGGGCGAGGTCAAGGTGCGGGGCTGTGTCCTTGGACCCGATATACACCATTCTCACGCCCACGCCCATCAATTACGCTATCTCACGCGCCCACGTCCACCCGCACGCCCTTGCCAGCCACCACTCACGCCCGTGTCCCACACCGTCTCCTGTGTCTTCACTCACACACACACACACACTCCCACACACACACACACACACACACACACACACTCCCACACACACACACACACACACACACACACTCCCACACACCAAACATGCCTGTTAAACCTATTTGTTCTACGACAAAATGACGGAGCTCATACAAGGTAGAAAACCAGCCTGGAGTTACTGCTCACAGATAACTGGGCAAGGAACAATCAAATGAATATGAGACCCAGTGGTGAGCCCCATGTATGAGAGTCCCACAAGAGTCCCACAAGAGTTGCACAAGAGTTCCACAAGAGTCCCACAAGAGTCAGTACACACTGTTGAGGCAGACAGTTGAGGACATATGGCCTCAAGCCCAGAAGGAATATTTATGTTAAGATCTGAAAGTTTAACACTGGAGCTTGCTATTAATTGTTACCAGGTAAAGTGAACAATCCCAAGGTCATTCAGATATATTTAGTAACATCACAGTTGTAACTGACAATATTACAGTTTTGTGAAGCTGGAGTAAACTCGCCAGTGTAGTTATGTATATGTAATTATTTTATTATATTTTCTAGTTGACATGTTGGTGTCACTACCTGACTCTCACACTCACACGCTGAGTGCAGACCTCAAGTACTAGTAGTAGTAGGCAGCCATCAGTCTCAGGAGACTATGGAGTTGTCGCTCTGGTTGTCGGTCTGGAGTGGCCTCACCAGGGCGCAAAGCCAGGGTAGGTTGATACCGGGGAGAAGCTGTTACCCATGCAGCAGGTCCCCCCTCTCCACGGCACTGAAAGTCCCCAATGGAAAGGCATACGCCAATACGATTGGTTCCAGCGCCGTCGCAGGAACTGTGAGTACTAACTCTAGCGTTATTCAGCCTGAGAGTGGAGTCGAGGCCCGAGACTGCCACTGGCACCTTACACTGAACTATGATAGTAACATTACTCACCGCTTTTGCTGTTTCAAAACAAATAAGAGTAAAAAAAATATGATTTACAATCATTGCATTAAATAACTAACAGTTGAAAAGGTGGGGCTTAGGAGCTAAAGTTTAGTCGTTGTTGTAATTTTAGATTCAGTTACTCAGAACAAAAGTTGCAAGTAGCACGGGCTATGGTGAGCCCGTGGTGGACTTACCTGGCACAGGAGCGGGGCAAGTAGCACGGGCTATGGTGAGCCCGTGGTGGACTTACCTGGCACAGGAGCGGGGCAAGTAGCACGGGCTATGGTGAGCCCGTGGTGGACTTACCTGGCACAGGAGCGGGGCTGTAACTTGTAAAAAAATTCAGTCGTGTAAATACCATTAAGTGTTAGACCTGATCAAGAACACCTCAACCTCTGCTCTGCCTTGTCTATGTAAGCGAAGAGCCCCGCTCCTGTGCCAGGTAAGCTACGGGCTCACCATAGCCCGTGCTACTTGGAACTTATTTAGAGTAGCTGAACTAGCACGTAAGCGATTACTATTGAACAAGTGCAACAAGTACAACAAACACAACAAATACAGTACAACAAGTGTTGTAAAATCAAATAATGAGCAGGTGTAGCGGGCAAGAAGGGCAGATGAGCCATACAACCTAAACACCTATAATATATCAATAATTAACTGCCTTCTATTACCAGTTGGCTTCACTAAACCTCAAAATATAACCCCCCCCCCCCCCCCCCCCAGTACGACCCGTGTGTTGGTCCAGACAACAACGACAACAGCTGCTTTTGTGGAGACATTGACGGCCTTAATGAACGACTTTTATAGCAGAACTTTTTATTTGTTCATCAATATAAGTTGATGAACAAATAAACCCGAAGTTGTCTTTGCATCAATTAATTATAAAGTAAAATAAACACAATATTAGGAATAAATTTTGGTCTACATTCCTTTAGCAGTGTTGCCACGGCTCGTCCTCCTAGTAGAACGTCGCATTTTGACGTATAGTCCACCTTACGGCTAGAAAATGGCAGCGGCTCGCGAAATTGACATACTAGCTGTCCCGTTTTCTGTTTTGGGTCCTCTGGTAGGGTTAGGAAAGGGCACTTTAGTACGACAGTTTCTTGACGTTGGGGGATACTTAAGAGGACGGGCTGGTCGCCGATGGTCAGTCACCGTTGACTTACATGTCGTGTGTGTGTGCCCAACATGTTCCGTACGAGGCGCATCATCAGTCACGTGACTGGGGCTCTTCCAATTAAGACCACAATAATAAAGTTAATAACGAATTAAATCCGAACCTAAATGTTTAATAAGCTGGATAGTCCAAATTCGAATAATTATTTTTGTAAATAAACTAACTCCCCGAAGTTGTGTGGTGTGTCACGCAAATTATTAGAGGCAACGAATTTAGATCTCCCGCGTGCGTCTCTGGGGTCCCTTCTGGAGGTGAAGACGACGTGTGGCACTCCTGATGACCCAACACCTACCGTCCGTCACATCGGTGGTGCGGGTGGAAGTACTCGCTGGACCACTTCAAGTCCTCCTCCAGTCCCCATCACAGCGTCCCTTAAGGACTGGAGAACACTGAGTCTGATCAGTGAATGTTCACAATGGACTTGAGAATGGTCCAGGACGAACCGTAAACGTCGTCGTCCCTTCACCTTCTAGTGTGTGGTCTGGTCAACATACTTTAGCCACGATATTGTGACTCATCGCCTGCAACACTGAGTCTGTTGATATCTTGCCGGCGGTCACTTCTGAGTTTGCTGGGAGTCGAAGATTTCAGGAGTTTCCATGGCGTGTGTTGACTCTTGGGGCGGGTGAGTGGGGAGCAGCTTCCATCACCCGCCGCCAGGTGACGACGCTCCATAGATGGGTTTAAGGACTCTCTCATCCTTCAGAAACTTGGGGTCAGATTCACGAAGCAGTTACGAAAGTACTTAGCAACGTGTCCATCTTTCCTCAATGTTTGACGGCTTTGGTTACATTTATTAAACAGTTTACAAGCATGAAAACTTGCCAATCAACTGTTGTTATTGTTATAAACAGCCTCCTGGTGCTTCG
Organism: Procambarus clarkii; assembly: GCF_040958095.1. Taxonomy (NCBI): domain Eukaryota; kingdom Metazoa; phylum Arthropoda; class Malacostraca; order Decapoda; family Cambaridae; genus Procambarus; species Procambarus clarkii. The sequence continues at coordinate 2,416,098 of NC_091174.1, forward strand.
GAGCTCATTAACTGTTTGATAATTGTAAACAAAGCCGCCAAAGATTCAGAAAAGATGTACAGGTTCGTAAGTGCTGGCGTGCTTCGTGAATCTGGCCTCTGGACACGTTGCCAAATGTTTCCGACACTTGGTAGTGATGTAGTGTCAACCTCAGCGCTTGTTTCATTGATGGTAATACTCCTGTTGTCCAGAGTCAAGCTGGGTCACACCTGCCTTGTTGGTGGTGGTGGGTCGAGGCTCATCCTCGAGGCGTCTGGACCAATGGGTAGACACCGTGACCACCTTGTCTCACTGACACACACTACCACACTACCACACTACCACACCACAGCTGTACTGTATACCACACCCCAAGTACAGAGCTTTGCAGCACTGCCCAACCCACTACATGTTAAGAGCTTAGATACCCTGTCTTAACTATAAGACAAGCACCAGGGTTACTGAGGTACACATCAACTAATTCTTCCATCCGAGTGAGGAAGTGCTTACTGAGATGAGCAGCTTTACTTGCAAGCACAACATATGTACTCACCTAGTTGTGCTTTCTGGGGTTGAGCTCTGGCTCTTTGGTCCCGCCTCTCAACTGTCAATCAACAGGTGTACAGGTTCCTGAGCCTATTGGGCTCTATCATATCTACACTTGAAACTGTGTATGGAGTCAGCCTCCACCACATCACTTCCTAATGCATTCCATCCGTTAACTACTCTGACACTGAAAAAGTTCTTTCTAACGTCCCTGTGGCTCATGTGGGTACTCGGTCTCCACCTGTGTCCCCTTGTTCGTGTCCCACCAGTGACGGAGGAGGAAGGACAAAGGATGAAGAGATAGAAGAAGATGAGGAAGAGGAGACGAAGAAGAGAAGAAGGAGGAGGAGTAACATTTGAGACAGAGAGCGGCCATCACACTTGACGTCAATCACAAAAACAAGGAGGCAGCGGCGGCGCATCCCTCACTCCGTAACACTGACCCACATCTGTCCTGCTGGTGTGGGCGGCGTCTCATTACACAGCGGCTCTCACCCCTCCCCCCCAGGACACCTGCGGCCCTCTCACCCTCCACCAGGACACCTGCGGCCCTCTCACCCTCCCCCAGGACACCTGCGGCCCTCTCACCCTCCACCAGGACACCTGCGGCCCTCTCGCCCTCTCACCCTCCACCAGGACACCTGCGGCCCTCTCACCCTCCACCAGGACACCTGCGGCCCTCTCACCCTCCACCAGGACACCTGCGGCCCTCTCACCCTCCCCCAGGACACCTGCGGCCCTCTCACCCTCCCCCAGGACACCTGCGGCCCTCTCCCCCTCCCCCAGGACACCTGCGGCCCTCTCACCCTCCCCCAGGACACCTGCGGCCCTCGCCAGACGTGACATGACCCCGTGTCTCAAGGCTAAACTGACTTAAAGTGTAACATTACCTCAAACATGAGGGAGAGACCCCCCCCCACAACGAGATCTTGCACAACACTGTCAGAGACCTCCACACCTGCACAAGAACACCACAACACCTGTCAGAGACCTCCACACCTGCACAAGAACACCATAACACCTGCCAGAGACCTCCACACCTGCACAAGAATACCACAAGACCATTAGAGACCTCCACACCTGCACAAGAACACCACAACACCATTAGAGACCTCCACACCTGCACACGAACACCACTACACCGTCAGAGACCTCCACACCTGCACAAGAACACCACAACACCATTAGAGACCTCCACACCTGCACAAGAACATCACAACACCTGTCAGAGACCTCCACACCTGCACAAGAACACCACTACACCGTCAGAGACCTCCACACCTGCACAAGAACACCAGTACACCGTCAGAGACCTCCACACCTGCACAAGAACACCACAACACCGTCAGAGACCTCCACACCTGCACAAGAACACCACTACACCGTCAGAGACCTCCACACCTGTACAAGAACACCACAACATCATTAGAGACCTCCACACCTGCACAAGAACACCACAACACCGTCAGAGACCTCCACACCTGTACAAGAACACCACAACACCATTAGAGACCTCCACACCTGCACAAGAACACCACTTCACCGTCAGAGACCTCCACACCTGTACAAGAACACCACAACATCATTAGAGACCTCCACACCTGCACACGAACACCACTACACCGTCAGAGACCTCCACACCTGCACAAGAACACCACAACACCATTAGAGACCTCCACACCTGCACACGAACACCACTACACCGTCAGAGACCTCCACACCTGCACAAGAACACCACAACACCATTAGAGACCTCCACACCTGCACAAGAACACCACAACACCGTCAGAGACCTCCACACCTGTACAAGAACACCACAACATCATTAGAGACCTCCACACCTGCACAAGAACACCACAACACCGTCAGAGACCTCCACACCTGTACAAGAACACCACAACACCATTAGAGACCTCCACACCTGCACAAGAACAGCACAACACCATTAGAAAGCTCCACACCTGCACAAGAACAGCACAACACCATTAGAGACCTCCACACCTGCACAAGAACAGCACAACACCATTAGAGAGCTCCACACCTGCACAAGAACAGCACAACACCATTAGAGAGCTCCACACCTGCACAAGAACAGCACAACACCATTAGAGAGCTCCACACCTGCACAAGAACACCACAACACCATTAGAGAGCTCCACACCTGCACAAGAACAGCACAACACCATTAGAGAGCTCCACACCTGCACAAGAACAGCACAACACCATTAGAGAGCTCCACACCTGCACAAGAACACCACAACACCGTCAGAGACCTCCACACCTGCACAAGAACACCACAACACCGTCAGAGACCTCCACACCTGCACAAGAACACCACAACACCATTAGAGAGCTCCACACCTGCACAAGAACATCACAACACCATTAGAGACCTCCACACCTGCACAAGAACACCACAACACCGTCAGAGACCTCCACACCTGCACAAGAACACCACAACACCATTAGAGAGCTCCACACCTGCACAAGAACACCACAACACCATTAGAGACCTCCACACCTGCACAAGAACACCACAACACCGTCAGAGACCTCCACACCTGCACAAGAACACCACAACACCGTCAGAGAGCTCCACACCTGCACAAGAACAGCACAACACCATTAGAGAGCTCCACACCTGCACAAGAACACCACAACACCATTAGAGAGCTCCACACCTGCACAAGAACAGCACTTGAGCTGTGAGTGTCATCCTGGTACCACCCTCCACACACTAACCATCACTACACACCTCACAACACCATTTATTACCGATTACTATTGCTAGAAACACCAGCAATTGTAGCATCATAATTATTATTCAAATGTTCCATTTTTCCCATATAACTCACAAGAAATATATTTACAGAAATAATAATAAAAAACTACCCATGAAATGTGTCACCATGAAAATGTTGAAGGCTGAAGCACGTGACCAGGAGAGAAAGGTGAGTGTGTGCAAGGTGAGGAGAGTGACGAGTGTTGGTGTGGTTGCTGTAGGAACCAGGAGGCCTGGTCGACGACCGGGCCGCGGGGACGCTAAGCCCCGGAAGCACCTCAAGGTAACCTCAAGGCAGGAGCAGCAGTGCCCCACCTGGTACTGTCTACGGCGGAGGCACCTCTCTACGCCCTACAACAAAGGTGCTGCTAGCATTTTTTTCAACTTTAAGTTTGAGTTCTCTGTCGTATGAAGCTGTGAATGCAGGCGGCTTCCACGAGTTTTTCTTTTACTGCATTCCACTTGTTGACCATCAGTACAAGGAACCAGTACTTCCTTGAATATATTATATATATTATATATATATATATATATATATATATATATATATATATATATATATATATATATATATATATATATATATATATATATATATATATATATATATATATAGTTTTTTATTTCAGCGTCTCAGTGTGGCGATCCAGAGGGGAAATGCTTGCTGCGTCCTCGGTTCCTGTCCAGAAGCGGAGGAGCTTCAAGAGATCCATAACCTTTAGGCATTTGTCTTGTATGTTTTGTAACCTTTAAATACACAATAAAGGAAAAAAAAAAAAAAAAGGGAAGGGGGTGGTAGGAGAAAAGCACACAGAAACTGTATTGGAGGGGACCCACATTCCCTCCAATGCGTTATGTGTGGTTTCCTCCGAGGCTATGGGTCCCCCTTCTTCCAGCCAGAGGTGGTATATATATATATATATATATATATATATATATATATATATATATATATATATATATATATATATATATATATATATATATATATATATATATATATATATATATGTCGTACCTAGTAGCCAGAATGCACTTCTCAGCCTACTATGCAAGGCCCAATTTGCCTAATAAGCCAAGTTTTCATGAATTAATTGTTTTTCGACTACCTAACCTACCTAACCTAACCTAACCTAACTTTTTCGGCTACCTAACCTAACCTAACCCATAAAGATAGGTTAGGTTAGGTTAGGTAGGGTTGGTTAGGTTCGGTCATATATCTACGTTAATTTTTAATACAATAAAAAAAATTGACTTCATACATAATGAAACGGGTCGCTTTATCATTTCATAAGAAAAAAAATAGAGAAAATATATTAATTCAGGAAAACTTGGCTTATTAGGCAAATCGGGCCTTGCATAGTAGGCCAAAAAGTGCGTTCTGGCTACTAGGTACGACATATATATATATATATATATATATATATATATATATATATATATATATATATATATATATATATATATATATATATATATATATATATATATATATATTATATATATATTCATGAAAGCGTACATTTAACGGTTTTAAAATAAAGTGTTAATGTTTCCCTCTTTCCCAAATCAAATTTTGTATTTGTGATGTGTAGAGACAGGTGATGCCTGGTGCAGACACACGAGACGTCTGCCACTCTGCCACACACTGCGTCACTCTAACAGCCAGGCCATAGTACTCACCATAAGGAAAGACCTCACAGGTACCTAACTGGTATTCAACTGACAACTTGAGGACTTTCCTGGAGCCCCGTTCAGGTGCCTGGGAGTCATCTACCAATTTGTTTTAATAATTTTTCGGCACCTTTGTTTCCTTAGCTTGAAGCTGTGTCCTCTTGTTCGTGAAGTTGCTCGTTTCAGGAATTCCTCTTTGTCAATTTGGTCTATTCCTGTTGGTATTTTGTAAGTGGTGATCATATCACCTGTCTTTCTTCTATCTTCTAGTTTTAGCATGTTTAACGCCTCTAGCCTCTCCTCGTAACGCTTGTTTTTTTCAGTTCCGGAAGCCATTTTGTAGTATGGCTTTGCACCTTTTCCAGTTTATTTATGTGCTTCTTGAGATTTCGGCACCACACACACACACCTGTGTGTGTGTGTGTGTGTGTGTGTGTGTGTGTGTGTGTGTGTGTGTGTGTGTGTGTGTGTGTGTGTGTGTGTGTGTGTGTGATTTTTGCATTTTTATCTATTCTAAAATTCTGTAGTTTAAAATCTTATTTTGTATATTTCTAGCAAAAAAGGAGTTAATGACAAGTGACTGTCACTGATATTACTTAAAAGCTTACGTCTTCTTAAAGCTTCCTTAAACCCCTTCCTTACCTATCTTGAGGCCTTCCTCTTGATCTGGCTCACGCTCTTATCCCAGTGACCTGACTCTTGACTTTGCCATCTATGGGCACTTTACCTGCCTCTTGAAACATCTTTTTTTTCTTTGACTCTGGGTGAAGCACGACCCCAGCTGCCTCCCAGCCTGGCTAGGCACGACCCCAGCCGCCTCCCAGCCTGGCTAGGCACGACCCCAGCCGCCTCCCAGCCTGGCTAGGCACGACCCCAGCCGCCTCCCAGCCTGGCTAGGCACGACCCCAGCCGCCTCCCAGCCTGGCTAGGCACGACCCCAGCCGCCTCCCAGCCTGGCTAGGCACGACCCCAGCCTGGCTAGGCACGACCCCAGCCGCCTCCCAGCCTGGCTAGGCACGACCCCAGCCGGCTCCCAGCCTGGCTAGGCACGACCCCAGCCGGCTGTGTCCTAGGTGGGTTAGTGCGGCGGGATAGTGTTGCCATCACAAGAGTGAGCCTTGTGTTGCACATTTTGATCATGATAAACATGACCTTGCAGACAACTTTGTAACGCCGTCATCAGCTAGGACAAGCTGGGCCCAATCTTCTTTCTTAACTGTGAGAGAACTCGAGCCTCCTAGAGTGCCATTACTCTCTCTGACGTGCTAAGAGTGCCATTACTCTCCCAGAAGACCCCGAGAGAGCCTGGCCTGCACGCGGCTTGTCACTCCCTTGTTGTAGAATAGCCTTGTACCTCAGTGGTTGGGTTGTTAACCTGGCGTGTTGATAGTGTACATCTCTCCTGTGTCTCTATTTACTATTTGTATCTGGAGAATCGAGCTATTAGCTCTTGGAGCTCGGCTTTTATTGCCATTATGTCTGCTACATATATTTGTCTCTTAACACATATATGCCCAGGAAGCAGGCCGTGGCAGCTGTCTAACTCCCAGGTAACTATTTACTGCTAGGTAACAGGGGCATTCAGGGTGAAAGAAACTGCCCATTTCTTTTTGCCTCAGCTGGGGATCGAAATTGGGCTCTTAGGACTACGACCCTAGAGTGCTGTCCACTCAGCCGCGAGGCTCCCCCTGTGTGTACTCACCTATTTGTACTCACCTATTTGTGCTTGCGGGGGTTGAGCTTTGGCTCTTTGGTCCCGCCTCTCAACTGTCAATCAACTGGTGTACAGATTCCTGAGCCTACTGGGCTCTATCATATCTACATTATAAACTGTGTATGGAGTCAGCCTCCACCACATCACTGCCTAATGCATTCCATCCGTTAACTACTCTGACACTGAAAAAGTTCCTTCTAACGTCTCTGTGGCTCATGTGGGTACTCAGTTTCCACCTGTGTCCCCTTGTTCGCGTCCCACCAGTGTTGAATAGTTTATCCTTGTTTACCCGGTCGATTCCTCTGAGGATTTTGTAGGTTGTGATCATGTCTCCCCTTACTCTTCTGTCTTCCAGTGTCGTAAGGTGCATTTCCCGCAGCCTTTCCTCGTAACTCATGCCTCTTAGTTCTTAGTGTGTGTGTGTGTGTGTGTGTGTGTGTGTGTGTGTGTGTGTGTGTGTGTGTGTGTGTGTGTGTGTGTGTGTGTGTGTATGTATTGCGCACATCTTTTAATACATGTATACTCCAGTATATCTATGATGTAAACCTAAATCAATAAACACTTGCATTCTAGGTGTATAGAGTGTATAGTTAGCCGTGTAGTTAGTAGTGGAGCAGCGTGAGGGAGGGTGATGAAAGCCTCCTGCTGTAACCATGGGGCTCACCTGTAGTAATATTGGTGCTGAGTGATGTGTGTACCACACGGGCTCAAGGCCAGCCTGGTGCTGGTGGTGGTGGTGGTGGTGGTGGTGGTAGTGGTGGTGGTGGTGGTAGTGGTGGTGGTAGTGGTGGTGGTAGTGGTGGTGGTAGTGGTGGTGGTGGTAGTGGTGGTGGTGGTAGTGGTGGTGGTGGTGGTGGTGGTAGTGGTGGTGGTGGTGGTGGTGGTGGTGGTGGTGGTGGTAGTGGTGGTGGTGGTGGTGGTGGTAGTGGTGGTGGTGGTTGTGGTGGTGCTGGTGGTGGTGGTAGTGGTGGTGGTGGTAGTGGTGGTGGTGGTAGTGGTGGTGGTAGTGGTGGTGGTAGTGACAACAGTCGTGGTGGTAGTTCTAATAACACAAAGAAGCCCACTCGGAGCCACAATGCTTGAGGGAGCTACACATACCGCTAAACTACCCTACCACTCCTCTCTCCTCCCTGTAACAAGGCCTCTAGTTATGGACGGTTTGTCCTCTATGAAGGAAACACAACTTGAGTGAATTGAACACGCGTGGACGGCCAGTATTGCTTCATCAGCCAGTTGATGAACTCTGAACACTGGAGTCTGAACCACAGTGACAACCTACCCAGACAAGCTTCCAATTATATTTAAAACATTCGACACGAAGAGTATTGGACTGATGTAACTATTGTGGGAGGCGAGATTATATTTCCAGGAAGATGCTTGCAAAATCTACAACAATAACAAATTCTGTCTATTTTAATGATATATAACATTAAGAGCATTACAGAAAATCGTCTTGTTCAATAATATAAACATTAGTTGCCCAAGAGAGGCGACCCAGACCCGGGAACAACAGTAAACATTACACCATCTGTACCTCTTTAGTCATCAGTAAATATGGCCTCCTTAAATGTTCCAGGACGGAGGAATTGTCCACCATCTTACAGTTCACAGTCTTTTAAAAGCACCACAACACTGTTTTATAATAAGCTAATGCCGCTTAATTTGTTTAAACACAGTTATACAGCCCAAAGGGATTAGCAGTCGATATTTTCTAGAGTTGTGGCTAGGGTCGTGCCTAGCCAGGCTGGGAGCCGGCTAGGGTCTTGCCTAGCCAGGCTGGGAGCCGGCCAGGGTCTTGCCTAGCCAGGCTGGGGGCCGGCTAGGGTCATGCCTCACCCAGTTTCAAAGGAAAAAAAAGATGTTTCAAGAGGCAGGTAAAGTGCCCATAGATGGCGAAGTCAAGAGTCAGGTCACTGGGATAAGAGCGTGAGGCAGGTCAAGAGGAAGGCCTCAAGATAGGTAAGGAAGGGTTTAAATAAGCTTTTGTTAGCGCGCCACATCAAAGACTGCCCCAGGGAGCATCAGGTTACCTGGCATGAGTGAGGGCCAAGCCACTAACAGTGCCAGAGCCACCATGAGAGCAGGGGACCAGGAGCTACGCCACCCAGCCAGTTTACACCTAGAGTGTTCTAGCCAGATAATAGTTCATTACGTACTAGTCACCTTAGTGGCTCCCAGTCAACGTCTAAGCTGTTTGGGCTTCATCATCAATCATCAATAACAATGTTCGCAAATAAATACAAAACGACGTTAGCACCTAACAAGAGACTCTCACAACGGGCTCTATACACACCCTAAGACACACTCTCCCACATGCAGCCTCGGCATGGAACCCCAGCCGGTCAAGACTAGAAAAGGTCCAAAGACATGCAACAAGGACTTGAGCTACAAGGAAAGACTGACACAGCGGGAGACATTAGGAGACAGGATGATCTCAAACAAAGTAGACAAAGCTGTGAGGAACAGAACGAAGGTCACAGATGACCCCTCGTCTGTCTCACCCCACTATCACCACCCTCCTGCCCTCGTGGGTCAGGTCACTGGCCGGGGTCATAGACATGAGTCATAGAGATCTCACTAACTAGTGTTAGAGCCATCAATAAGGTAGGAGTCGCTCAAGCGACCTGTTATTATGTAAATATGGTAAAAACATGGGATCCGAGTCATTGCGTTACTCTAAGAAGGTTCGGAAGGCGGGGCCAGGAGCCTAACTCGACCCTGCAAGGGTATCAACAGTGAGTGTACACACATGCGCGCCCACTGGGTGTCGATAGATCTTAGCCTTGACTTGGTCATAAACCCTCACTGTTATGAGCAGCGAGGGCAGGGTGATAGGTGGACAGGGTGGGCAGGATGATAGTGGGCAGGGTGGGCAGGGTGATGGTGGGCAGGGTGATAGTGGGCAGGGTGGGCAGGGTGATAGGTAGGCAGGGTGGGCAGGGTGGGCAGGGTGATGGTGGGCAGGGTGGGCAGGGTGATAGGTAGGCAGGGTGGGCAGGATGATAGTGGGCAGGGTGATGGTGGGCAGGGTGGGCAGGGTGGGCAGGGTGATAGGTAGGCAGGGTGGGCAGGATGATAGTGGGCAGGGTGATAGTAGGCAGGGTACTAGTGGGCAAGGGTGATAGGTGGGCAGGGTGATGTAACCATTTCATTAAACGGTCATATGTTTACACCTTCCAGTATATCATTTATTTTGCAACATGCACCAGTGTCTGTTGAAGGCCGCTGTGACCATGTCAACATCTTCCCTGGAGTGAGGTGTGGCGATAGCGACGCCATCTTTGAATGGCCCCTGTTCGTACCTCAGTTAGGAGGCGGGGTCGAAGATGCTGCCCTCTGGTGAGGGAAGTAACCGTATCAACGCCATCTACATTGTGCATGCCATTATATTTTCAGTTCCCCGGTGAAAGGCTGTCATCCGATGTTTTCCTTGAGAAAAGTCAAACTCGTATGGACTTGTATGCTTCCTGTCTGGCTAATGACTTATGTCCACAGAGGTGACGAGGGTCTATCACCTATAGGGCAGTCCTGGACTCCTAACTGCGTATGGACTCTAAGGGCCCCAGTTATTGGCTCAGTCAGGCCGCACCAGCCACTGTACTGGCAGGGGAAATACACAACGAAATAATGGGTTAAACTCTTCACCCATATGTGAAATATTATCATATTTACATTTAGCTTCCATCATTGCCAAGTTCCGTTAATAACGCTAACCACTTAACTGCCCCCCCCCTACTGGTGTCGCTAAACAATCCTACACTCTGGACATCAAATTTGCTCTCTCAAATTACTGGTCCACAAAAAAAGTTACTTATAACAGCATGGATGTTCTTCTTACTCATGATATCCTCTCTCAAGTCCCAGTTATCAGCCAGTTCCGATGACAGGAAGTTTTCTCTAGTTAGAAAGATGTAACCATGACGAGTCACTTCCATGGCTCGCTGTCGATGTTGTTTTTCTGGTAAGATGTTTCTGCCCACTTGTGTGACGTTGCCTCTTTAAGACGGCCTCACCTCTGTGCCTCTTTAAGACGGCCTCACCTCTGTGCCTCTTTAAGACGGCCTCACCTCTGTGCCTCTTTAAGACGGCCTCACCTCTGTGCTTCAGCTTGTCATAAACTTCTGAGCGTCAGTTCCCGGTCACATTGGGTCATTGAGGTGACCGTCACAGGCTTCTCACTAGTGGAAGATTTAGAGGATCTGACACACACTGGCATCGCGAGTATTGTTGTCTCCGGCCCACATAACCTCACTATTCATACATAAATAAATGTATGCATATCCTGTCAGGTCATAACAGTGGACAGGGTGACGGGTGGACAGGGTGACGGGGGGTTGGAACACAAGTACTGACAGTGCAACTATGCGCTCTATGACCAAAAATGGACGTAATTTGAAATGAAATCGGCACACGAAAGTGACGTAATCCCGTTTTCTGTTTGAGTCCTCTGGCTTACTCGGTAAGGTTAGGAGAGGACACTTTCAATTAACGTTTTTCATGACGTGTTATAACTTTAGAAGAACGTCCTGCCCTCCTAACCTACCAGAGGTTAACTTGCTCTTTTGGAAAACAAATCTCTAAATTTATTTCAATTTTTTTTTGTTAATTTTCAAGTTACGTCCATTTTCGGCCACACGGAGAAACGACCAAATTGAGACGTGATATACAAGAGGACAATTACGTGACGTGAGCATAAGACACCCAGAGAGCTTGGGAGTCCCCATGGCTGTTGCCCTCTTGCAACAAATACAAAACATTCACGCAACAAAAATGTTGCAAGACATTGTATTGTCTTCCAACAATACAAAGTCTTGAAAAATAACAAAAAGATCTACTCCAATTTTCACTTCACAATTGCATAATTTAGTACATTTAATTTTGTTTACCACTGATTCAGTCATTTTCATATATTAATTTGCATACTAATTAATGTTTTCTACTTGAAGTGCAAGTTGTATAAAGGACTCTGATCTTGTTTTTGGTGGCGACTCACCCTGAGGAGGCGTTGACGAGGCCAGGTGAAGCCTCGACCAGAGAACACACACACAACAGCTGGCCTCAAGCAACACAAGACAAACCTGACGGTGTTCTGACCCGCCCTGAAACACAAGAACACAACAAAGCGCCTCATCTTGCCTGGTCCGTCACGCATACACCCAGTTTGTTTACATAAACAGGAGGAGGAGGTCTCTGGCCACAATTGAGGTTAAGGAGAGTTTGACTGGGAGCATGAGGCGGTGTAGGACTGGGAGCATGAGGTGGGTGGTAGTGTAGGACTGGGAGCATGAGGTGGGTGGTAGTGTAGTACTGGGAGCATGAAGTGGTGGTGTAGGACTGGGAGCATGAGGTGGGTGGTAGTGTAGGACTGGGAGCATGAGGTGGGTGGTGGTGTAGGACTGGGAGCATGAGGTGGGTGGTGGTGTAGGACTGGGAGCATGAGGTGGGTGGTGGTGTAGGACTGGGAGCATGAGGTGGAGGTGATGTAGGATGATGAGGGCATGAGTGAGGCAGGTAGCTGTGCCACCTGGTATGAAGGGGATGAGTATGAGGCTGAGTCTGGTCGTTATTCACCCAGGGACTTTCTTATAGTTAAGTATTGCATGTCTTAGTCTAGCCTTGACCCTGTATGACTGCCTCAAGATCAAGTCTTGACTATGACTGTGTGGGTTACAGATTAGACTTTACCTTCACCCTGCATGACAGGGTGAAGCTCTAACCTTCACCCTGCATGACAGGGTGAAGTCTAATCTTCACCCTGTCATGATTTTGACGACTATTGTTCCTAATCCACGTGAAGGACCTCCCCGAGGGAGGTGACCGAGGGAGTGCTGGAACTCGTGCATGTCAGGCGACGCACAACTGACGAAGAATGTAAAAACAGAGGAGTGGTGCAGGAAGTCACAGGATGTCCATGACTAACTTCAGGAGTGGGCAAACAATTGGTTGGTGGAGTTTAATCCCAGTAAGTGTAAGGTTATAAAGATGGGAAAGGGAGAAAGGAGACCAGAAGGTATCTACACCATAAATGGCTCTTGGACCCCGCCTTTCTAACCAATTTATTTTTCCTCTCTATTATGTCTACTGCAGATATTTTTCTTACACACACACACACCTGGACCTGTTGATTGAAGGTTGAGAGGCGGGACCAAAGAACCAGAGCTCAACCCCTGCAAGCACAACTAGGTAAGTAAACACACATATGAATGTATTCACCTAGTTGTGTTTGCGGGGGTTGAGCTCTGCTCTTTCGGCCCGCCTCTCAACTGTCAAACAACTGTTTACTAACTACTTTTTTTCTCCACACCACACACACACACACACCAGGAAGCAGCCCGTGACAGCTGACTAATTCCCAGGTACCTATTTACTGCTAGATAACAGGGGCATTCAGGGTGAAAGAAACTTTGCCCATTTGTTTCTGCCTGGTGCGGGAATCGAACCCGCGCCACAGAATTACGAGTCCTGCGCGCTATCCACCAGGCCCCCCCTATGTGTGTGTGTGTGTGTGTGTGTGTGTGTGTGTGTGTGTGTGTGTGTGTGTGTGTGTGTGTGAAACTAGAATACAACAATATCCTTGTTTTTACTAATCAATATGAGTGGAGTGGTAAACTTAAGAGCCGTAAATCATCTGGCAGCGGACATGCTAATTTACTGGCCGCCTCCGTTTTCTAGTGTTAAGGGTCAAGGAAAACGGGTTCTTCGTCTGGATCTTCCCGCTCTCACAACCCATTCTATAGTATGAAAAACTTTACCTAATTAACAAAGTCTAGATTCTGTATGACTCTCACGTCGGCGTTTTTAACTTCCTCATTTTTGGGATATGAGAGAGACAAGATGACCCAATATACTTCTGAAGCTGCCCTGAGACTGAGGCAACGATGTATTCTCTAACTATCCGCTAAGGGTACAACTGAATCCAGCTTCTGGATCATTAACGAGGTCACCAGTGATTAGAGGGGTTCTTGTACGCCAACCATGGGTCTTTACACACACACACTCAACCATCTTATGTAGTACCCATCCTATATCTTATATAAGTCAACGACCTGAGAGAAAAAGAAGGATCATTCATATCCCCGCTTGGAGATGATATTCAGTTACTGACCAAGAAGATATGTAGGATAACACACAGACACTCCCGTGTGTGTGTGTGTGTGTGTTATCCTACACTCTCGGGGAGATTTATCCAGGTACTGCAATAGTGTTGAGAAGATGGAGGCACCGTGAACACCTTCACAAAGTGCTTAGAAACTTGACTGGGCCTCCACCTCGGCGCCCTTGGTGCGAGCCCTTGTGGGTTAATGGATGGGATGTTGTTTAACGTGGCTGGATCATTCAAACTTCTACCCACTCGTGGCTAGATCATTCAAGCTTCTACCCACTCGTGGCTAGGAGATCATTCAAGCTTCTACCCACTCGCGGCTAGGAGATCATTCAAGCTTCTACCCACTCGTGGCTAGGAGATCATTCAAGCTTCTACCCACTCGTGGCTAGGAGATCATTCAAACTTCTACCCACTTTGGAAAGCTCTATACTATCCCAGAATGTTAAAGGTCCTGATAAATAACAAAGTTAATATTTGGACATGTTTAGAGTGTTGAAGGAGCAGGTTGGTGTTAACTGTCCTCCAGTGTCTCCCAGTCATGGGCACAATGATCGTAGAAGACGACATGAACCTCGCTGACCCTAGGGTCGTGTCCTCAGTGGTCGTGCCCTCAGCGGTCGTGCCCTCAGTGGTCGTGCCCTCAGCGGTCGTGCCCTCAGTGGTCGTGCCCTCAGGGGTCGTGCCCTCAGAGGTCGTGTCCTCAGTGATCGTTCCTTCAAAGGTCGTGGAACAGACACTGTTGGGTGGGTAGGCAATGACAGCTTCCAGCACTCAGTACCACTTGTAAGCGTGTGGATGGGGTGGGGAAGACTGGAGTCTATGTGGGTACTGGGTTTCTTGAGGTAGCCGGAAGAGGGAGATGTTAGGCTCCACAGGGAGTAACAGTCCACACCCCAGCTCCTCCCCTCTACCACCTCAAGGATTCTCCCCCCACTTCCCTCCCTCCCCCCACACTTTGTACACACACTTCAATTGATACTTCGTGCTCCTTCCATCTTCCTAACTCTCCTTACCTTCCTCTCTTTATGTCCCTCCCTCTCTTCCTAGACCTCTTCCTCCTCCTTCCTTCCCTGTATGTCTCTATCTCCCCTTTCTCTCCCTAGATATCTCCCTTCCTCCCTACATTTCTCCCTTAAAGACACCGGAAGTCCTGTACAACACCTGTCAGATCCCGGACAGGTGTTCAAGGTTGAGATTAAAGGTGCCCAATGATAAGGTTACAGGTGTTTAAGAATAAGGGGACAGGTGTACAA
This sequence comes from Procambarus clarkii, assembly GCF_040958095.1. Classification (NCBI taxonomy): domain Eukaryota; kingdom Metazoa; phylum Arthropoda; class Malacostraca; order Decapoda; family Cambaridae; genus Procambarus; species Procambarus clarkii. The sequence goes on from NC_091174.1 coordinate 2,431,151, forward strand.
GCACGAGGCTACATGTGTTCAGTGTTATATCTACAGGTTTTCAAGGATGAGGCTGCAAGAATTCAAGGCTAAGGCTACAGGTATTCAAGGCTGAGGGCATAGATGTTGAAGCTGAAGCTACAGGTGTTGAAGCTAGGATCACATGTGTTGCAGATAAAGTTGCAGGCATAGTTTACCGGTGATCAGAGTCCAGGAGTAAACTCCACAGGTACACCCATCAACGGGGGGAGTCGGGGTGGTGTATCCTTCGTGCTCCACTATTGTCGCCCACATACTTGCAGCGGTGTCCTGGCCGCCCAAGTACCAGTGGGACGGGGCGCTATGGTATGGCTGCTACTTTACCCACACTGGTCTTCCTGTTGACATGCTCACCATGCCAGGTGGAGGCTCTTGACCACATGACCCAGCATCACTGACCATCCTTTAGGAGTCAAGGTGACTCCTTCTGAAGATGTATTAATATACGAAAATACTTAAGGAAATTCCCGTTTCAATTTTCCTCCGTGGTCTGACACTGTCACATTTTTAATCACGTATTTATTTTCGTGATTTACACACACATACACACACATATTATATATATATATATATATATATATATATATATATATATATATATATATATATATATATATATATATTGGTAGCAATCTTTCTTGTAAACATATGTTGTTAAATATGACCGAAAGGGTAAGATTAATAATTCTAACACGAATCTTCTCAATATTTCTTACGTTTTTCTTCACTGTCGAGGGTAATTGAAAAATTAACTCTCCAAAATTCATTCTTTACATTTTTATTTTTGGTCTGACGCCTGAACGCGTTTCGTAAACTTCTTACATTTTCAAAGACTAGTTTACACATAACATACATCATACTTATACTCGTTTTGGCTGAGGTGACAGAACACGAATCAATGGGTATGAAAACATAATAATAGAAGGAACTGCAGTTACTTCCGGTCATATCAACAACATTTTATATATATATATATATATATATATATATATATATATATATATATATATATATATATATATATATATATATATATGAGAGTGTGTGTGTGAGGGAGTGTAAGTTAGACTAGTGTGAGTGTGTACACTGGCGGCGTGAGAGTGAGGGAGTGTGTTTCATGGTTGCCTTATTCATCTGGGTCAAGGTTCCCAGGATCCAACCATGAACCATTGTATTTACCCCTGTCACCTGTGTACTGGTACTCCCCCATGCTCCAGAGTACTATGATGGTCCCTGTCACCTGTGTACTGGTACTGCCCCATGCTCCAGAGTACTATGATGGTCCCTGTCACCTGTGTACTGGTACTCCCCCATGCTCCAGAGTACTATGATGGTCCTGTCACCTGTGTACTGGTACTCCCCCATGCTCCAGAGTACTATGATGGTCCTGTCACCTGTGTACTGGTACTCCCCCATGCTCCAGAGTACTATGATGGTCCTGTCACCTGTGTACTGGTACTCCCCCATGCTCCAGAGTACTATGATGGTCCTGTCACCTGTGTACTGGTACTCCCCCATGCTCCAGAGTACTATGATGGTCCTGTCACCTGTGTACTGGTACTCCCCCATGCTCCAGAGTACTATGATGGTCCTGTCACCTGTGTACTGGTACTCCCCCATGCTACAGAGTACTGTGATGGTCCTGTCACCTGTGTACTGGTACTCCCCCATGCTCCAGAGTACTATGATGGTCCTGTCACCTGTGTACTGGTACTGCCCCATGCTACAGAGTACTGTGATGGTCCTGTCACCTGTGTACTGGTACTCCCCATGCTCCAGAGTACTATGATGGTCCTGTCACCTGTGTACTGGTACTCCCCCATGCTACAGAGTACTATGATGGTCCTGTCACCTGTGTACTGGTACTCCCCCATGCTACAGAGTACTATAATGGTCCTGTCACCTGTGTACTGGTACTCCCCCATGCTCCAGAGTACTATGATGGTCCTGTCACCTGTGTACTGGTACTCCCCCATGCTACAGAGTACTATGATGGTCCTGTCACCTGTGTACTGGTACTCCCCCATGCTACAGAGTACTATAATGGTCCTGTCACCTGTGTACTGGTACTCCCCCATGCTCCAGAGTACTATGATGGTCCTGTCACCTGTGTACTGGTACTCCCCCATGCTACAGAGTACTATAATGGTCCTGTCACCTGTGTACTGGTACTCCCCCATGCTCCAGAGTACTATGATGGTCCTGTCACCTGTGTACTGGTACTCCCCCATGCTACAGAGTACTATGATGGTCCTGTCACCTGTGTACTGGTACTCCCCCATGCTACAGAGTACTATAATGGTCCTGTCACCTGTGTACTGACACTACGCTAAAGAAATTCAGAAAATATTTAACTTTCTATTACCTTTTTGTTGTAATAAAGTGCATTTAAATGCATAAGGAGCTATAACTATAAGATACTTTAATATAAAAAAAGAAATGTTGCTGCGTTTTACTCTCCTACTGTAAGCACTGTGGCTTATGAAGTCTTGGGACTTGATCATGTTGGGCTCTTACCCCACAACAATGCCCGTGCAATGTTGGGTGAGAGGCTAGCCTCAGGCGTACAACCTCGGAGTGTCAAACGAACATTTTATGCTGTTATTATAGCTTTCTCTTAGGTAAATAATGTACGGCATTTTTGTGTAAACTTAAAGATAAACATACAAACATTTATTAATATATTTTTTAATTTTAATTTGATTTATAATTAACAGTGCAACAGGTTAATGAGAGGTGTTGTGAAGCTCACAGTTGCTTACCTGGTGGTGGTGGCGTAGTGTGTGCGTGTGTGTGCGTGTGTGTGTGTGTGTGTGTGTGTGTGTGCGTGTGTGTGTGTGTGTGTGTGTGTGTGTGTGTGTGTGTGTGTGTGTGTGTGTGTGTGTGTGTGTGTGTGTGTGTGTGTGTGTGTGTGTGTGTGTGTGCGTGCGTGTGTGTGAGAGAGACGGGAGGCAGACAGGGGGCCGCCTGGCAGGCCGCCAGTCCTGCAGTAGACAGACAGACTCCTGTGGCAGTACCGTAATCCCCGCCACCTCTCCTGCAGTGTTGTGTTGGTCCACGACCCGGGATCCTGCACTCCCACCCCTCCCTCTCTCCCCATGGTACCTCACCACCTTCCATGGTACCCATGTGTGTGTGTGTGTGTGTGTATTCACCTAGTGTGGGGGGTTGAGCTTAGCTCTTTCGGCCCGCCTCTCAACTGTCAGTCAACTGTTTACTAACTACTTTTTTTTCCACACCACACACACACACACACACCCCAGGAAGCAGCCCGTGGCAGCTGACTAACTCCCAGGTACCTATTTACTGCTAGGTAACAGGGGCATTCAGGGTGAAAGAAACTTTGCCCATTTGTTTCTGCCTGGTGCGGGAATCGAACCCGCGCAACAGAATTACGAGTCCTGCGCGCTATCCACCAGGCCCCACACAGGCTGTGTGTGCGCGTGTATGTGCGCGCGTGTGAACACAAGCCATATTACTCCACTATGTGGAGGTAAATATGTCACACACATAATTAAAACAATTCATTCACCGAACTGGATGATAGACGATAACTTTTTCATCCCCGACGATTACCAAATATTTGTGTGACAACAGCATACGTCTCGTAGAGCATCCCGAGAATGGTTCTCTCTCATTCCTTGTTATATACCATTGGAATGGTAATAATAATAAAAAAAATATATCAAATTCATTAAAAAAAATGGAACACCCGGTTAGAAATCCATTCATTCATTTTACGTCTGGCAACTGAGTTGTACTGCCAGACATGGGATTGAAGGTGTTGTACGGCTGTCCTTGGTCAGACAGGCAGAGCCATATTCAAGAACTCGTAGATACATTCCTCACAATGGGGGTAATATGACACAATATATTTGCTGCTGTTTGTTCTGTAATTTATGTCGAATATTAAACAGGCTTTGGTATAATATTACTTAATGTAAGTTCGGGGTGTGTGAACTTTTAACATTGCTGTAAACCAACACGGAATACTTGTAAATCTGGACCAAATACTTGTAAATCTGGACGAAGTACTTGTAAATCTGGACCAAATACTTGTAAATCATGACCAAATACTTGTAAATCTGAACGAAGTACTTGTAAATCATGACCAAATACTTGTAAATCTGGTCAAAATACGACAAAATATAGACGACTCCATAAGATGAGACCAACGCATCAAACCGGAAGAACATCAGCAATAAACAACATTGAGACTCAGCCTTGTTCTGCCCAGATGATAATTAATTCTTGTGCTATATATACCCCAGGCAGGAGAGGGGGTCTGTCTCTCTACACACACTCACGCCCCACACTCACGCCCACACTCACGCCCCACACTCACGCCCCACACTCACGCCCCACACTCACACACATATGCGGCCTCAGCATGGAGCCCGTACCTTGTCAAGCACAAGACGAAGCTGGAAAAAGTTCAGAGGTATGCCACTAGGATAGTCCCAGAACTAAGAGGCATGAGTTACCAGGATAGGCTGAGTGAAATGCATCTCACGTCGCTGGAAAACAGAAGAGCTCGGGGAGACATGATCACTACCTACAAAATGCTCAGAGGAACTAACAGGGTAGATAAAGATAAATTAACTGTTTAGCATGGGTGGTATGCGAACAAGGGGACACAGGTGGAACCTGAGTACCCAAATGAGCCACAAGGACGTTAGAAGGAACTTTTTCAGTGTCAGAGTAGTTAACAGGTGGAATGCATTAGGCAGTAATGTGGTGGAGGCTGACTCCATACACAGTTTATAATGTAGATATGATAGAGCCCAGTAGGCTCAGGAACCTGTACACCAGTTGATTGACAGTTGAGAGGCGGGACCAAAGAGCCAGAGCTCAACCCCCGCAAGCACAACTAGGTGAGTACACACACACACACTGTCTCTCTCTCTCATTCCGAATATTTTTCTTGCTATCATTGTCTTCCTGTTTGTCTTTCCTTTTATCTCTTAGGTATTTATTTATAATTGTCCATATTTTTATCTTTTCTCACTCTTTCTCTTTTACCCTCGCTCTCTTCCCCATTATCCCCCTCTCCCTCCCCTCCACAATCTACCAGCTTCGCCTCATTATCTGCCTCGCTCACTCCCCATTCTATCAGTCTTCCACTTCCCCCTCCACCTTTTTCTTTCCCACTCTCTCCGTGTCACTCTCTCTCTCACCCCCGGCCTCCCTCCCCGCCATCTTGGGTCAGCCAGCAGGCCGGGTGGCGGCGACGGCCTTACTGCCACGGCAAAAACTCTTGATTTAAACTCCTGTATCAGACTTCCTGGCTGTTTGCGGGACCCTGACTAAGGTCGGTAATATGTATACTCTGTGTGTCTCTCTGTGTGCCTGTCTCTCTCTCTCCCCTCTACGTATAGGCATGCATATATGAAGTTAATGTATGAAGCCAGAGAGAGTGTACAGGTAGGGGTGACTCGCTTAATATTCTTACATGTTCCGGCTGTCAATAGTGTGCTCCAAGTTTGTCCCTCCTCAACTCTGTAATCTTCTGGCTTTACCACTATTTCTCGCTATGTTTCGCTGTCTTCACATAGGCCTACCATCCCGGTCTATCTTTACGTAGGTCTGTCATCACGGTCTATCTGTACGCAGGTCTATCATCGCGACTTCCCAATATAATTCTTTGATGATGGTTGACTATTGAAACACAGGGTTGAATAATTGGAAATAATGTTGTTGATTTATGGAACAAATTGCTGGGTAACATAACAGACGTGGGGTCGCTGGAGTGTTTCAAGCGTAGGTTAGACATGCACATGAATGACTTTGTGTCGATATAAATAGGAGCTGCCCAGCACGAGCCAATAGGAGCTGCCTAGCACGAGCCAATAGGAGCTGCCCAGCACGAGCCAATTGGAGCTGCCTAGCACGAGCCAATAGGAGTTGAAGGCTCTCATGTTGTGACCAGTCCGGTCAGGACGGGTCCACACTACACATTACTCACCCCATACTCATCCTGTGAGTGGTAATGCAAAAAGCATTTGTGCCCTCTGTAATGCTTTTTGCGCTCCCGCTCACAGGATGAGTATGGGGTGCACAATAAACTAGCCGCTTCCGGTGGCCACATTCAAAATACACATCATTCTCCTCAAACACTTCCCCACCTTGTCCACAATTATGATGAGTGATGGTGGGGGACGGAGGTGATTGGGCCGTCTCAACGCCTGTTTAAGGTTAATGTAGATGAATGCTAGTTAGATATGCAACCAAGAAGTCCATCAAGCAGATCGTCGAGGACGCCGATGATAGTGTCGAGCAGTGTTGGGCGCCTTGCTTACTTGTGTTGACTCAGCATCAACCAGAACAAGGCAATCTTTGTACGCTGGTCCAAGGTGGCCTACCACCAGGCTCTGGTGGATATGTGGGCCTGCGGGCCGCTGCAACCAACAGCCTGGTGGACCAAACTCTCACAAACCAAGTCTGGCGTGATACCGGGATTGGGGGAGTAGAAGAACTCCCAGAACCCCATCAAGCAAGTATCAACCAGGCCGAGGACCCATACACTGAGAGCAGATGAGGGCCAACTCTCCCCCAACATGTATGTATGAGTGTCATGAGTGTATGCCCAACACGCATACACTCATGACAGCTATGTGGCCTCCTACATATATATATTACTTGTGTTTTGTTATAATAAAGAAGAAAAGGGCACTGGTGTTTAGTACTGCCTTCCGTGCCAGAGAGAAACAAGCTACAAGGACAACATTACCAGGTGGTTGACAGTCCAGGAGAGCGGGACATACTCAAGATGAGAGCCAACATATACTTTATATAAGGCTTCGCAATGTCTGCTGTAAGAATATATGAGATGCGCCGGACGGCTGTCAGTTTCCTGGCTGCCTTGTGGGCTAAGTTAAGCATGTGGCTTTTCATGGTCACTGAAGAGTCAAACTTTATCCCCCAATATGTTGACTGACTGACTGACTGACTGACTGACTGACTGACTGACTCACTCACTCTCACTCTCTCACACACACACACACACACACACACACACACACACACACACACACACACACACACACTCACACTCACACTCACACTCACACTCACACTCACTCTCTCTCTCTCTCTCTCTCTCTCTCTCTCTCTCTCTCTCTCTCTCTCTCTCTCTCTCCCTGAAGGTGCTCGCTCATAGTCACCTCCAGTCATCTCGGAGTTTTTAATTAAATTCTGAAATCTGATCTGAATCAAAGTGGTGGTCATATGACCTTTAACCCTGTGACCTGGCGATTAACCCCCTAAGCTTGACTTTGACCCCATAAATTTAACTTTCGACCCAGTGAACTTGACCTTTGACCCTACAAGCCATACTTGTGTTCCATAGGTTGTCATTTGACCTCGTGAGTTGGACTTTTGATAATGTAAGTTTTGTGTTTCTTGTAAGATTCACATTTACCTCACAAGCTTAACTTACGTCCTCTTAGAACAACCCCCATATCCCCTCACACTCTAGCCCCCCCCCACCCCTCACTGACACACTAGCCCCCCTCACCCCCTAACACCCCCCCCCCTTCAGGGGGGCGGAGGAAGTGTCAGGGGGAATATTTAGGGCACAACAACAGTGGCTGACAATGCAATCTGTCAGGTGATTGGTCGTGTGAGGATGTCACGGATATATTAAACGGCCATTGGTGAGTTTTTCTGGCCAGCGGAACAGCGAACTCCTCCTCCTTCCCCCCCACCCCCCTGCCACTCCCACGCCCCCTGACCCTCCCCCCCCCCCCTGACCCGTGGGGATGACCCACAGCCCCAGTTCTGAGATGGAGGTCTAGGGCAGGCGAGGACATGTGTGTAGCTCCGGTGACAGGTGTGGAGGACATGAGCCGGGGCGGCCCTCTTGCTCTCCTGGACACTTGCTACCATTCTTAACGTGATTGTTTATGTTGGGTAAACAATGTGAGTCTCGGGTCTTGTGTGTGGCGGCTCCAGGCGGGGCTACCAGCTGGGGGCCACCAGCCGGGGGCCACCAGCTGGGGGCCACCAGCCGGGGGCCACCAGCTGGGGCCACCAGCCGGGGGCCACCAGCTGGGGCCACCAGCCGGGGGCCACCAGCTGGGACCACCAGCTGGGGGCCACCAGCCGGGGGCCACCAGCCGGGGGCCACCAGCCGGGGGCCACCAGCCGGGGGCCACCAGCTGGGGCCACCAGCCGGGGGCCACCAGCTGGGACCACCAGCTGGGGGCCACCAGCCGGGGGCCACCAGCCGGGGGCCACCAGCCGGGGGCCACCAGCTGGGGGCCACCAGCTGGGGCCACCAGCCGGGGGCCACCAGCTGGGGCCACCAGCCGGGGGCCACCAGCTGGGACCACCAGCTGGGGGCCACCAGCCGGGGGCCACCAGCCGGGGGCCACCAGCCGGGGGCCACCAGCCGGGGGCCACCAGCTGGGGCCACCAGCCGGGGGCCACCAGCTGGGACCACCAGCTGGGGGCCACCAGCCGGGGGCCACCAGCCGGGGGCCACCAGCCGGGGGCCACCAGCTGGGGGCCACCAGCCGGGGGCCACCAGCCGGGGGCCACCAGCCGGGGGCCACCAGCTGGGGCCACCAGCCGGGGGCCACCAGCTGGGACCACCAGCTGGGGGCCACCAGCCGGGGGCCACCAGCCGGGGGCCACCAGCTGGGGGCCACCAGCCGGGGGCCACCAGCCGGGGGCCACCAGCTGGGGGCCACCAGCCGGGGGCCACCAGCTGGGGGCCACCAGCCGGGGGCCACCAGCCGGGGGCCACCAGCCGGGGGCCACCAGCTGGGGGCCACCAGCCGGGGGCCACCAGCCGGGGGCCACCAGCCGGGGGCCACCAGCCGGGGGCCACCAGCCGGGGGCCACCAGCTGGGGGCCACCAGCCGGGGGCCACCAGCCGGGGGCCACCAGCTGGGGGCCACCAGCCGGGGGCCACCAGCCGGGGGCCACCAGCCGGGGGCCACCAGCTGGGGGCCACCAGCCGGGGGCCACCAGCCGGGGGCCACCAGCCGGGGGCCACCAGCTGGGGGCCACCAGCCGGGAGCCACCAGCTGGGGGCCACCAGCTGGGGCCACCAGCTGGGGCCACCACACTGCTAGGTGTAAGGAGACAGTCCGCCCTTCCCAGTTGTAACAACGGACAGAAAATGTTGTATTCCAACACCTGAAGATAACCTCTGGAGCGAGCACCACACATAACGTGACTGTGAGCCGCTGGGATTTATAGTGCATTATATTTTGTCCGGTGGGGAGTTTTATGTCAAAATGCAAGGTGTTACTGGAGAGGACAGGCTGAGTGGGGAGTGTGGCGAGGGCAGTGTTGGGGAGAGCAGGATGAGGGCAAAGATGAGGGGTAAGGTGAGGACTAGTGAGGCAGGAGACCCTTGGCTACCTCCTGGACATGTCTGGTGAAGTGTGAGGCAGCGTCAGTGAGGCGAGCACCCTTCCTCACCCATCATATGTGCACTCTCACAAAGTGCACTCTCACCAGCACCTGAGGCAGGTGCAGGGAGCACTCTTGAGGAAGGGTCCTCTCGGCCACCAACCATTACCACACACCGCAGCCACACGCCTTCAGTCCTTACAATTGACTGGATTATGTCACGGGTGAGAGCGGAGTGGGGTCTTACCATAAGCATAATGACCTATCCAGGTGACCTGGTCTAGTCCTTGAGGGTCAGCCTCCAGGAGTGTCTAGACCACTGAAGGCTCTACACCGAGTAGTTAGTCTCTACTGGACTCTGGTCCTCCAAGCTGTTTACCACTTTAAATAAACATGTATTAACATACATAAAACATATAGGTAATGACGTTACTTAATATAAGTGTCAAGGCAAAGCTGAGTTGCATCACATCATGCTGGGGGGAAAGTTTGGCTCAACATCATAGGTTTTAAAATGGCAGAATTTACAGTTACTAGCGCTTGCTGGGTCGTGCCCGCTGCCCCCGGTGGTGGGAGACCACGGGGGCCTCTCCCACACTGGTGGGAGACCATGGGGGCCTCTCCCACACTGGTGGGAGACCACGGGGGCCTCTCCCACACTGGTGGGAGACCACGGGGGCCTCTCCCACACTGGTGGGAGACCACGGGGGCCTCTCCCACACTGGTGGCCACACGTCAACGTGTCACCCAACATACACCTTCACCTCGTGGCTGCGTCCCTCTAGTTATACACAAGTCCGCCTCAACACTTACCAAGCGTCTCACTAAAACATTACCTCTAGGAAAACTTTTGTATATATTTATTTATATATACAAGAGTTCTTGCATTCTTGACCAGCCACGAGCACGCGTAGCGTTTCGGGCAGGTCCTTAATCCTAATGTTCCCTGGAATACGACCCGACGAATCGTTTAACAACAGGTACCCAGTTTACTGTTGGGTAAACAGAGGCTACAGTCAATGATTGGCGCCGATTCAATCCTCCCTGACCAAAATATGAACCCGGACCAAAGAGCTGGCGAAGCGCCGGGCGAGTGCTTTACCACTGCGCCACGGGGGCTGCTAACCCCCAGGACGTGGATCCTGGGGGGTCATTTTTCTGGGTAATGATGCGGAAATGTAAATGGATTGAACCAGGATTCATGAAGTAATGACACAACCTCTTATGCAACATTTACATCTCTCCCAGTCATAGCGGCTCTCTCTTCATTAAATAAAGAGTTGATCAGCTCCGAGGCACTACAACATTGTTTAATAATAATAATAACAACAACAATCAAGGGTTGCTAAGTTACCAACCTCGAATTTTTTTTTGAAAAGTAACAAAGCCGTCATGACCAAGGAAAGATGTACAGGTTTCGGAAGTGGTTGGGTAAAATACATGATAAATGGTGGGACAGTTGAGGGAGACGGTCCTCCCCCCCCCCCCAGGGGGTCCTGAGGCGCTGGTTCACACACCACAACAACCACCCCCGCCCCCCCCTCGTAGACAATAGTGGACAAGAATCTCAACCAATTTTTGGCACTTCTCACACTTAGTTCATTTATTATGCACCCCATACCCAGGCGGTAGTGGAGGGGGTCACGGAGGCACTTAATGCGCCACAATAAAGGTGCTGAAACAGGGACTCCAAGACACGAGGTTTGGCCCCGTTGATGACACTTAACAAGTTACAAGTGAGAGAGTGAGGCCAGAAGACGACCAACAGGTGCACGAGGAGAGGTGAGGTGTGAGGAGAACAAGTCCATCATGAACAAGGACCTAAAGGCAACTTGTTACGTGAAAGGAGAAACTAAACAAAGTAAGGAGAGAAGGGGCTGAGAATATGATCACCACCACACACTCGGCCCCACAACCCTCACCACGACTTCCTACCACCACAACCACTCTCGTACCACCACCAACACTACCACACCCACACTTCAACCCCAACACCACAACTGTCATCACCACTAATGCCATCATCCCCAAACCTACCACCAGCACCACCACCACCACCCCCAATGCCACCATCACCACCCCCCAATACCACCATCACCACCCCCCAATACCACCAGCACCACCACCCCCAATACCACCAGCACCACCACCACCACCACCCCCAATACCACCATCACCACCCCCCAATACCACCAGCACCACCACCCCCAATACCACCAGCACCACCACCACCACCCCCAATACCACCATCACCACCCCCCAATACCACCAGCACCACCACCCCCAATACCACCATCACCACCCCCCAATACCACCAGCACCACCACCCCCAATACCACCAGCACCACCACCACCACCACCCCCAATACCACCATCACCACCCCCCAATACCACCAGCACCACCACCCCCAATACCACCAGCACCACCACCACCACCCCCAATACCACCATCACCACCCCCCAATACCACCAGCACCACCACCACCACCCCCAATGCCACCATCACCACCCCCCAATGCCACCACCACCACCGCCACCTTCCTTTTGGGCTTTGCAGATAAGACGAGGATCATTTCCATAAAATAACTCTCAGTCTCACTGACAAAGAGCCTTGCATAATCACCTACGTCAAGCGTCTCCTGAGAGTGTGACCACGAGTGGGGGGGAGCTGCCCCCTCCTCCCCCCCACGAGTGGGGCTGCCCCCCCCCCCCCCCCACTTACACCACAAACCCTGTGTCTGTAAAGTCTGTGTTCATCCGTCATAGACAACACAGCTCATGACCTGACACTTTGGGTCTTTCAACTCCTTCAATCTCGTGCTTGAATGGCCACCATGTTCATCAACCACCGTGTTCATCAACCAGCATGTTCATCAACCACCGTGTTCATCAACCACCATGTTCATCAACCACCATGTTCATCAACCAGCATGTTCATCAACCACCGTGTTCATCAACCAGCATGTTCATCAACCACGATGTTCATCAACCACCATGATCATCAACCACCATGTTCATCAACCACCATGTTCATCAACCACCATGTTCATCAACCACCGTGTTCTACAGGAGAATACTTACAATGCACAGTTTAAAGCAGCGAGTGTTGCAAATGTTGCTGTCACTTCCTTCAACCATCTTCAGCTCCCCCCCCCCCAGTGTGTGATCCCTGGTGCAAGCGGCCACCACACACACACGGGGTCTGGTGGTTGAGTGGACAGCGTGCAGGACTCGTAATTCTGTGGCCTGGGTTCGATTCCCGAACCAGGTAGAAACAAATGGGCAAAGTTTCTGTCACCCCTGAATGCCCCTGTTACCTAACAGTAAATAGGTACCTGGGAGTTAGACAGCTGTTACGGAGCTGCTTCCTGGTGTGTGTGTTGGGGGGGGGAATTAGTAGTTATTAACAGTTGATTGACAGTTGAGAGGAGCAAAGCTCAACCCCCTCAAGCACAAATAGGTGAATACACACACACACACACACACACACACACACACACACACACACACACACACAACAACACTGAACATCCCACCAAACAAAACATTCGAGCATAATTACAGTGTCAAAATATTGTAACAGGCTACAGAATACTGAACTACCATTAATATTGGGGTTAGACTGTGTCTACTGTGTGTCACTGTATGTTCACGGTGACCCCATCAACCAGGTGACCCCATCTCCCCAGGTGACCCCATCTCCCCAGGTGAACCCATCACCCAGGTGACCCCATCAACCAGGTGACCCCATCAACCAGGTGACCCCATCTCCCCAGGTGACCCCATCTCCCCAGGTGAGCCCATCACCCAGGTGAGCCCATCACCCAGGTGAGCCCATCACCCAGGTGAGCCCATCCACCAGGTGAGCCCATCACCCAGGTGAGCCCATCCACCAGGTGAGCCCATCCACCAGGTGAGCCCATCCACCAGGTGAGCCCATCACCCAGGTAGCTCCCATGTTAAATACACCCCTGTCTGCAGACAGCTTCACACACCTTTACCAGTGATACATGTACTCCCACACTTCTCGCAACTATATATATATATATGTCATCCATGTACATACATCCACCACGCACCTGCCACCAACAACCGCCACCTGCAATTAATCTTTAAGCAATTTATCCTTATTTAGCGCAGTAAGAAGCCAAGGAAGCATATCTAGACAAGACGGATTATTTCTCAGATGCTTATATACTTTACTACATCCTCCGTGGTGAGCTGAGATATGCTCCCGCTTCCTTCTCTTAACTCTACAGCACACACGGCGGTAGCTAAACATTGTAGCTATATCAGCTTAAACATTGTAGCTATATCAGCTTAAACATTGTAGCTATATCAGCTTAAACATTGTAGCTATATCAGCTTAAACATTGTAGCTATATCAGCTTAAACATTGTAGCAACATCAGCTTAAACATTGTAGCTACATCAGCTTAAACATTGTAGCTACATCAGCTTAAACATTGTAGCTATATCAGCTTAAACATTGTAGCTACATCAGCTTAAACATTGTAGCTACATCAGCTTAAACATTGTAGCTACACCAGCTTAAACATTGTAGCTACATCAGCTTAAACATTGTAGCTACACCAGCTTAAACATTGTAGCTACACCAGCTTAAACATTGTAACTACATCAGCTTAAACATTGTAGCTACATCAGCTTAAACATTGTAGCTACACCAGCTTAAACATTGTAGCTAAGTTAAACGTCGAAGCTGCATTTATCTTCAGATAAGAAAAGTGTTAATTTTCGTAATATTATTTGATGATAAGTGTTGCATCCACTTGTCAAGCACTTTGTTGTATGAGGAGAGAATGTTGTGTGGGGGGAAACTTGGCAGGTGCAACTGGCATGATTTATGTACAAGGACTTACAGGCTGTTGTGAGCTGTGGAGGAGGACTGGTGGCACTCTCACTCCAGCAGCGGCTGTGCTCGTCTGCCTTCTCGACTCTATACTCTTCTTGCTGCTGTTACTGCTGCTGCTGCTCATCTTACTGTTGTTACAGCTGTTCATCATCTTTTGTTACAGCTGTTCATCATCTTTTGTTACAGCTGTTCATCATCTTTTGTCACAGCTGTTCATCATCTTACTGTTGTTACAGCTGTTCATCATCTTACTGTTGTTACAGCTGTTCATCATCTTACTGTTGTTACAGCTGTTCATCATCTTTTGTTACAGCTGTTCATCATCTTTTGTTACAGCTGTTCATCATCTTTTGTTACAGCTGTTCATCATCTTTTGTTACAGCTGTTCATCATCTTACTGTTGTTACAGCTGTTCATCATCTTACTGTTGTTACAGCTGTTCATCATCTTTTGTTACAGCTGTTCATCATCTTACTGTTGTTACAGCTGTTCATCATCTTACTGTTGTTACAGCTGCTCATCATCTTACTGTTGTTACAGCTGTTCATCATCTTACTGTTGTTACAGCTGTTCATCATCTTACTGTTGTTACAGCTGTTCATCATCTTACTGTTGTTACAGCTGCTCATCATCTTACTGTTGTTACAGCTGTTCATCATCTTACTGTTGTTACAGCTGTTCATCAACTTACTGTTGTTACAGCTGTTCATCATCTTACTGTTGTTACAGCTGTTCATCATCTTACTGTTGTTACAGCTGCTCATCATCTTACTGTTGTTACAGCTGTTCATCAACTTACTGTTGTTACAGCTGTTCATCATCTTACTGTTGTTACAGCTGTTCATCATCTTACTGTTGTTACAGCTGCTCATCATCTTACTCTTGTCACAGTTAATATCCTTTATTTACAAATCATTCTCTGGCCTTGGTTATCCTTTACATGTCATCAACTGACCCTACTCTCAAGCTAAACTAAATTTCTCTCCTCCCAAACCTGCTTCCAACACCAGTACCACTGTACTATGCCTTCCCTTCATATCTGAACTGAAAATTCTCACTAATACCTATGTCCTCTTGACATAAAGTTCACCTTTCAACAAACTAACACACTTCGTAGTAACCTAGTTCACACTGCTCCTCCTGCTTCTAATGCTGCTGGCGTCTACTCTATTTCCTGTTCGTCTTGTCCTCTCCAATACTTTGGCGAAGCTGGCCGTACACTTAATGGTAGACTTAAGGAACACTAAAGAAGTGTTAAGTCTAAGACACAAACAATGGTCTCTTCTGTCATGTTAGGGAGTCTGGTCATCTTATTGATTGGTCTACTAAAATAATCTTTGCTGCCTCAACTCTACACAGACGCCGTCGTGTTGACGGGGCTCTGATACACAACCTTCCCAACATGAACCTGAGTCCTGGCTTTGTTGCTCTTGAGTCTTCCCCTTCACAGTATATACTCTTAATGTTCCAACCTTCCTAACAAACGTGACCTGACTTAAGCCTACTCTCTATTCTTTTTCTTAACCTTTTCTTATTCTTACCTCATTCCATTCTTACACTCATATCATTTGTACCTTTCATCCTATTCTTACCTTTCACCTTACTCTGACCTTATAGAAATTACCTTCTTCTCACCTCACTCTCTTTCCTTATTGACTTGTTCCTTCCTATCTTCCAGCACAGCTCCTGTGCCAGGTAAGTTCACTACGGGCTCACCATTGCCCGTGCTACTTGCCCCGCTCCTGTGTCAGGTAAGTTACGGGCTCACCATTGCCCGTGCTACTTGGAACTTGTTTCGAGTAGCTGAATCTATAACAACAATCCTCTCTTCCATACGGGCTCACCATAGCCCGTGCTACATGGAACGTTTGCTGCGAATAGCTTGATCTAACACAACATCCTCTCTTCCTTTACGGGCTATTCATGCCCGTGCCACCTCTTGGGTGGCCAAATCTTCACCAGTGCTCTTCCTCACACACCACTTGATAATGGTCCAAAACCGCCCGAAAGGTCGTCGTCTCTATCTTCTGAAGTGTGGTCTGGTCATCATATCATCAGCCACGTTACTGCGACTCATCGTCTGAATAAGGTATCAATGTACACACTTTCACGCTGCATTACTGTGTCACTGTATTAATACATCATCGACTCACTGTACTGAAACTCGTGCCACAGGGGCCAGCACCACTCTGTCTTTCATTCATTCAAGTTTGAATGCTTGAGATGGTGTAAGTGATGACTGAGCACCGGCCGGTCATTCATAGATGGACAATGTCAACTACTGTTGGTCCTCACCAGCAACACCCAGTCATTCAGAGGTGCTCTTTAGCTTCCTGCTTCCTTCCTGCACGTTATCACCTTCTCCTGCTCCTTATTGGTTGTTACCTTCACTTCCTCAACCACTGGACGTCATCCCAGACAACCTTGCCCTCAAGGTTCCCTCTCTATCACTCTCACACTTGTTCTCTCTCTCTCTTTGTCTCTCTCTCTCTCTTATGCACACATGTTTTTTTTTTCTCTCTCTCACTTGTTCTCTCTCTTTGTCTCTCTCTCTCTCTCTCTCACTTGTTGTCTCTCTCTCTCTCACTTGTTGTCTCTCTCTCTCTCACTTGTTGTCTCTCTCTCTCTCACTTGTTGTCTCTCTCTCTCTCACACACACACAGCAGCAGGAGGGGGGCTGTGGCTGAGTGGACAGCACTTAGGACTCTTAATCCTAGGGATCGGGTTCGATCCCCAGTGATGGCAGAAACAAATCGGCAGTTTCTTTCAACCCTGATGCCCCTGTTATCTAGTAGTAAATAGGTATCTAGGAGTTAGACAGCTGTTACGGCCTGCTTCCTGTGTGTGTGTGTAAAAAAAAAATAGTAATTAATAACAGTTGATTGACTGACAGTTGAGAGGCGGGACCAAAGAGCCAGAGCTCAACCCCCGCAAATACAACTAGGTGAGTACACACACACATTTTCTCTCTCATCCAGTTATCTGGGTGATTGGTTAATTTTCACAACATTCTGGGATTTACAACCTTTTTTCCTTCATATAAATATTTTAGTATGTGTACATTACCTTCAATATGGCCTCGACCAGGTCAACTTCCCAATTCCGCCTCACATCAATCTCCGGCGTATGACACACAGCGATGAACACACCTCAATAAAATGGCCTCAAATTGTTGGGTTGGCGGCTTATCTCTCGCCGTGAGAGGCCATAAAGTGGCTGGGAGTGTCCTACGTCTTGTTGTTAAGCCCCAGGACAACTTCCTCATCACTCTCTGCTCTCGCCTCTAACCTCGCACTTGTAAATTATAAATAGCAGTTGACGGACAAAGGTAACAGCCAATATGTTCAGTTTAACGAAGTCACGAGTTATTAAGGCTGGCAACATCTGGATTAAGGCTGAACTTGTATCTCAGACTTCTAGCAAGTAACAAATGTTTGCTTGTATCTGGATTAAGGCTGAACTTGTATCTCAGACTTCTAGCAAGTAACAAATGTTTGCTTGTATCTGGATTAAGACTGAACTTAAACCTGTTTGATCTTATGTCTTTGGCAAAATATTCTGTTTAAAATTTTAGCCACAAAAACACCCAAAACACTTTAATATTTCTAAGCACAAGGAAACGAGCAACAAAAACAAGGAAACAAACAGAAAGCAGAAAAGTTTGTGCTTCAAGAAAGCCTTCAAGCAAAAAAGTTAGCTTTGCATATATTTTTATAATTATTTAGAAATGGAAACCGCGAGATTTTCTAAATCAAAAGTTGGTAGAGTGTAGTGGCATCAGTCCAAGATGCCGGAGGAAGCACTTGCTTCAGTGTGCTTCAGTCAGGCCCGGGAGCTGGAGCTTCAAGCCCGGGAGCTGGAGCTTCAGGCCCGGGAGCTGCAGCCTCAGGCCCGGGAGCTGATGCATTAACACTTGAGTAGTTAACACCTGTTAACTACTCTGACACTGAAAAAGATCTTTCTAACGTCCTTGTGGCTCATTTGGGTACTCGGTCTCCACCTGTGTCCCCTTGTTCGCGTCCCACCAGAGTTAAACAGTTCATCTTTGATAATTCTTCTGAGCATTTAGTAGGTAGTGTGTGTGTGTGTGTGTGTTCGTGCTCTTGAGAACGTGTTATGGTTCACGTATTCTCCGATAACAACTTGGTTACAGTGAAGCAAGACCTTCCAAACTCCTTCTGACACAAACAGGCGGCCACGGCGCCCTGGGCGCAGGCACCTTAGGTGGAAATAAGATTTACGTCAGAGTGGGGTCGCAGCTGGAGTGTGATGGTAACCTTTGGGGCACGCGGGAACTTCTTGACAGTTTAATGACCTCCAGGAACCCACATGGTGATTACCCATCCAGATTTCAGAAGAAATAAAGACCATATCCAAATACTCTTCAAAATGTGTCATGAAACTTTTACACACGAATTTAGATTTGACAGTATTGTCAAGGTGCTGTAAAGGGTTCAAGACATTCCAAGTGAACCCAAGCCTCTTAGAGATATGAAGACTATTCCTGCTGACAACACCAAGGCTCAAGGCTGTCTATGTGTACCAAAGCTTTCCACGACTGGTCATGGCTTTCCCAGAACTGTTTACTCTTCCTCTGAGTCCAGGGCGGTGAAGGATCAGCCGCTGTAAGTGAAGGATCAGCCGCTGTAGGTGAAGGATCAGCCGCTGTAGGTGAAGGATCAGCCGTTGATGGTGAAGGATCAGCCGTTGATGGTGAAGGATCAGCCGCTGTACAGAGCGGTCCGGCAGCTACAGAGCCAGGGATAAGTGTGTGCTGGGGGTCTAGACTCACTCTCCACCATGGAGCACCAGCCTCCCCTTCACTCATCTCAACTCCAAGGAAACCATGGGTGGGGTCAAGAGAGCGGTGCACGCTCACATCATCAGCCCGTACCTGCTCAAGCACAAGACGAAGCTGGTAAAAGTTCAGAGGTATGCCACTAGGTTAGTCCCAGAACTAAGAGGCATGAGTTACGAGGAAAGGCTGCGGGAAATGCACCTTACGACACAGGAAGACAGTAGAGCTCGGGGAGACATGATCACTATCTACAAAATTCTCAGAGTAATTGACAGGGTAGATAAAGATTAACTGTTTAACACGGGTGGTACACGAACAAGGGGACACAGGTGGAGACTGAGTACCCAAATGAGCCACAAGGACGTTAGAAAGAACTTTTTCAGTGTCAGTAGTTAACAGGTAGAATGCATTAGGCAGTGATGTGGTGGAGGCTGACTCCATACACAGTTTCAAATGTAGATATGATAGAGCCCAGTAGGTTCAGGAATCTGTACACCAGTTGATTGACGGTTGAGAGGCGGGACCAAAGAGACAAAGCTCAACCACCGCAAGCACAACTAGGTGAGTACATCTAGTCCTTCAACTCCTGCATTTAACATTCTTTCAAGAAACTGATTTTAATCATGTAATGTATTTTGTTTTAATTTGGAAAATATAAGGTTCTTATACCTCTCTCTTCTTAGTTACTAAAGGTGTGTAGTACTGAAAAAAACTATCTATTTATAAATTGACAATGATAATGATTTGTATATATGTAAATTGACAGTGAATTGACAATGATAATGATGGTAATTGACAATGATTGACTTCAAAATAATTGAAATTCCCAGGTGTCAAATTAATCTGATAAACGTCCCTCAGATTAAAGCTTTTAGTAACCATGCTTCTGATTTAAGGATAATTTCAAAAAATATAAAACTGAAAAAAGTCGTTTAAGAAATAAATAAAGTATATATGTGGCTCCAAAATATATGAAACACTGTAAATAATTATTATTGTTAATTTAGTATTAAAGTACAGTAAAAATTAGTTAGAATCAGTTACTATGATCAATTAACACAGTAAAGATTAGTTAGAAATGATCACTTAATCACTGTAGAGCCCAGTTAGCACCAGGTACTACTGTTTCTTAACTATTAACTTAGCAGTCTCGTTACTGTAGTGAGAATTAGCTGTTATCAGATATATCTGTAACAATAGTGACGCCGTGGAGAGGGGGGGGGGGGGACCTGCTGCATGGGTAACAACTCACTATCAACCTACCCTGGCTTTGCGCCCTGGAGAGGCCACTCCAGACCGACAACTCCATAATCTCCTGAGACTGATGGATGCCTACTAGTGGCAGAGGATGAATGAATGACAACATTAACAACGTGCAGGCGACGAGACACAATAACGTGGCTGAAATAGCTTGACTACACCACACACTAGAAGGTGAAGGGACGACGACGTTTCGGTCCGTCCTGGACCGAAACATCGTCGGTCCAGGACGGACGGAGAAGGTGAAGGAACGTCGTCGTCCCTTCATCTTCATTGTGTGTGTCAAATTAACAACGTCACCAAGCACAGTGCCAACGACCATCAGCAAACAAGCAGAAGTGAGAAGTGAAGCAGAGTGGTACAATGATCAAGACACCATCCCGCTCCCCAAAAATAAACTGGTTTTATCAAGCGAATCATCGCCTCTAATGCTAGGGAGCGCACGCCTCCTCCGCCTCGCAAGGCCATCTTTCAATAACAAGAAAAGTGTGTTCGGACCATCTCCATACTCTTCCTATTTTGCCAGCAGGGAGCCGAGGACCAGGTTATACCAGCCATGTTGGCTACGGTGGTCCGTGCATCATAGCCATGTTGGCTACGGTGGTCCATGCATCATAGCCATGTTGGCTACGGTGGTCCGTGCATCATAGCCATGTTGGCTACGGTGGTCCGTGCATCATAGCCATGTTGGCTACGGTGGTCCGTGCATCATAGCCATGTTGGCTACGGTGGTCCGTGCATCATAGCCATGTTGGCTACGGTGGTCCGTGCATCATAGCCATGTTGGCTACGGTGGTCCGTGCATCATAGCCATGTTGGAGTGGCTGCGAGTGTCTGGGCTGAAGTCTTCCTGGTGAGGGTGGTGTACCGGGTCGGTGTACCGGGTCGGTGTACCGGGTCGGTGCCTCTGGTGGTGGCAGCTGCCTCTCCGTGTCTCCGTCTTGGGAGACGGAGTGTTGTCGTCGTGGAGGCGTCGGCAGATCATCACACGAGCTCTTATGTATACACGGAATGACTTCCTGTCTTCGGCTTGGCTCAAGACATCAGTGGCAGAGTTGTAGACAATGCTTGGCGGCACACAGCCCATCTCTTCCGGTTTCTTCAATTACCAAGATGGAGATGCATGCCATCACTTCTCACACTTATATAACGCCATCATTTCACATGTGTATCTTCAGGTCTAGAGATGTGTTCCTTTGGTGGTGTGTGAGGGCTGGAGGGGGGGGGGGCCTCTGTGACACTCCCAGCATACAAAACCGTTTCCTCTTGCCACTCCCGTCCATGATGTCAGAGGTCGCGGGGTCGAGGCGCAATTCCTGCGAGTGATACTGGTCATAACTTGGTACATCACCACTAAATATTCATCATTACCAGTGGCACGAGCGAACATTATGTATACGCTGGTTGTGGCGCCCCGGCCACAGTGGCACGAGCGCACATTATGTATACGCTGGTTGTGGCGCGTCTGGGGCGCCCCGGCCACACACGCCACACCTCCACCTGACTGACGCACCCTCACAAGGTCCAACGTCACCCTCTTCCTCTAACACGAACTCACGTGTTAATTATGACAAATCAGAAATGATGAAGACGACGAGGCGAGGAAGAACGATGCTGCGATCTACAGGTGTGCAACTTTCTCAATTTAGGTATTAAAAGTATCAACACAAGACAGAACACGAAACAATGGGTATAAATTGGATAAGTTTAGTTTTAGGAAAGACTTGGGTAAATACTGGTTCGGTAACAGGGTTGTTGATTTGTGGAACAAATTACTGCGTAGCGTGGTGGAGGTGGGGTCCCTCGATTGTTTCAAGCGCGGGT
>NC_091174.1:2458285-2463285 GCF_040958095.1 Procambarus clarkii
ATGAGTAAACAAGATTAAAGTACAACAAACGTTAGTGTAATAAAACAAACACAACACCTGCAATACGTCTCGTACACAACCAAAATTTCACCAAAAAGATAAAGCCCGAAGGTATAACTGAGTGACTCTGGCAACAGAACAAGTTATATTACCAAACTGACGAAGCTTACCGAACTGCCCGGGTAGTTCTTGAGAGCAGGGGATTGTCTGCCGTCGCCAGTGACCAACACACACTTGCAGACGATGAGTTACATGTTGTTGTTGTTGTTGTTATAGATTCAGCTACTCGGAACAAGTTCCAAGTAGCACGGGCTATGGTGAGCCCGTAGTGGACTTTACCTGGCACAGGAGCGGTGCTGAATGAGTCACAATAACGTGGCTAAAGTAAGTTGACCAGACCACACACTAGAAGGTGAAGGGACGACGACGTTTCGGTCCGTCCTGGACCATTCTCAAGTCGATTGTCTTGAGAGAATGGTCCAGGACGGACCGAAACGTCGCCGTCTCCCCTTCACCTTCTAGTGTGTGGTCTGGTCAACACACACTTGCCGTCTGGAGGCCTCACTACTCCCCCTCCCACACGTAACCCCCCCCCCCTAACCCTTCACCCCTGGAGCGGGGGTGGCGTGACCCGTAACTACTTGTTCCCCCACCTAGACTGCCTGCCAGGCACCGCTCCTGTGCCAGATAAGTCCACTACGGGCTCACCATTGCCCGTGTTACTTGCCCCACTCCTGTGCCATGTAAGTCCACTACGGGCTCACCATTGCCCGTGCTACTTGCCCCGCTCCTGTGCCAGGTAAGCTTCGGGCTCACCATAGCCCGTGCTACTTGGAACTTGTTCCGACCAGCTGAATCTATAACAACAACCTAGACTGGTGGGGAGGGGGGGAGCCAAAACTTGTACACAAAATGTTATGAAATAAAACTGAAGTCTTCCTTTTATTTAACATAACAGACTTTACAGTCTTAACTCCATCATCAGTGTAAAAACAGAACATTTACAACGCAAGATTAGTAAAAACATCAATATATAAATCAGAATGATTTACTCATTAAAAGAAATACAATTATTAAAAGTTAAAAACAAAATAAATTATATACAAAATAAAGAAGAGAGATATGCACACAAGAAAGAAAACACCCCAAACTCAACGGCATCCTTCAAAGACGGCGATAATTATTGTATGAACAAGAGAGTGGAAGACCTGAGCCGGTTGACTCAGGTCTGATTCTGACGATTGAGATATATCAAGATGTTCCAGCCCGTCCACCAGCCCGTCCTCCAGCCCATCTTCTAGTCCGTCCTCCAAACAAAGACACAAAAGTGATTCCATGCACCCGCCAAACCCCCCGGTGTTTATGAATGAAGACTGGTTTACACACGACTCACAACTGCTGACGTTCGAACATATCCGGAACAAGTGCTTCACTGACGAATTTTGTTCGAACCACAACGCTGTAAATGCTTCACCCACGTACTACAAATACAAATAATCGCCAACAGAACCTAAACACCTAACCTATCCTATGCCTATATATACACAATATGCTAATATATTATAATATTAATTTATACTTGAGAAAATTCCCGTTTTGAATGAACAGCAAGTTAAAATTTATGAATGCGTCTGTGGGGTTGACCGCTGGATGTAATGGACTTGAGTCGAGGACGGGTTGCGCTGTAAGTGAAAATGGAGCCCCTTACCCTCGCTGTGATCTCTAATAGCATATAGTACATGGTGCCTAAGAGGACCAGGTGATTGCACTTAATGGTCGTCTAATGCCACGAGCATCTTCCCTCTGAGTCAAAGGTGAACCATGAAGCAATTGGATGCTCCATCTTAATGTCATTAGAGTGATAATTACCTGGACAAGCTCTGGCATGACTATGGCCTCAGGTGCTCGTAGCCTCATTCCATCACTATTTTATTTAATATTCACCCAAAATTATAATTTTGTACACAAACATCACTGTAAATGAGAAACGAATATATGATAACAATTTCACATTTCATTAACAACAACACCAATGTAAATTAATATTTGTCAAGAATTCGATGCGTTTAAAATATTTGCTTGACATAATTTTTTGTATTGGTGGTAATTGTTGTAGCAGAGCCATACTAGGGGGAGGGGGGGGGGTGCTTAACCCCCCTGGTTGTGGTGTCGAGTAATGACAGTAGGCAGTTACTTGATCTCAGTGTTGTGCTGGCTCATAACAGCTGGCTGCCCCGGCAGCTGGCTCCCTGCTGTACCAGCTGGGGGTAAACCAGCCGAGAGGGGGGGGGGGTGGTAAACCTAACCAGGTGGTGGTAAACCAAGTGAACCAGCATGAATGTGCGCTGAACCAACTGTACACTCAAATTACAGCTCAAAGTCTGTTAATTGTTCCATCCAAATAAAATCCAGTGTTGGTGTACAGAACCTGAACATTGTGTCACGGTTCAAATACTTACAAACAGCACAAGATATACTCATACGACTCATACTCATACGTTCCGTATGAGTATCATACTCATCCGGACACACTAGAGGGCTGGCGTTACACTCGAGCCTCTACACCTATGGTACACTTAAGCGATAATTCGTTACTTACCTTACACTACACGTACCTCAGGCTCTGTAAATAAAAATGAAATTATGTAAATTTGAAGAACTTATATACATTCCTCTCCCTAAATTTATATACAAAATACATTTATATATATTTATATATGAAACTTGGTGTTGCTGCTAAGTCAGGAAAGACCACACAGTAGTACAATAATATATGTTTAAATGTTCGTCAGACATATAGGTATATTCTCACAAAGTATATATACAAATATATAAAATATTTATATATAAAATAAAAATTACAATTATGTGATCAAGTAAATTGAACATTATTCGACGGCCCCTTTTTCAAATTTCCGGCAGCTCACCATTGTCTAATGAGAGTGTGGATTGTTGGGAGCCTTTTTGGCAAAGCCCGTTTCTTAATGTTGTGTATTTGAGGTTGTGAAGTGTTGCGGGTGTTGTGTTGTGAAGTGTTGCGGGTGTTGTGTTGTGTAGTGTGGCGGGTGTTGTGTTGTGTAGTGTTGCGGGTGTTGTGTCCGGGCAACACCTCTCACATACATGGTCTTCCTTGTTACAACACGACCTTAATAACACATGTTAACGTTCCAGAAGATAGTGTGAGGGTGATGGTGATGGTGACGAGGGAGGAGCCCACAACCAGGACACCATCCTCACTATCTGTGTCACCACCGGCCGAACCCTACTAATAATCACTGATCACATGACATCAGTTTAATGGGTCAGCCATGAAATTGTCCCCAACTGGTGACTGTTCCTCAGCCCCCCCCCAGCTGTCACAGAGGGGGGGGGGGGGTGGAATAGGGTCACCACCATTTGATACAGTAGTGGGGGGGGGGCACCATCACCTGTCGCTGGGGAGGAGGAGGTAATAGAAGTGTAGTGGAGATAATGTTCAGGGACCAGATTCACAAAGTAGTTACGCAAGCACTTACGAACCTGTACATTTTTTCTCAATCTTTGGCGGCTTTGTTTACAATTATTAAACAATTAATGAGCACCGAAGCACCAGGAAGCTGTTTATAACAATAACAACAGTTGATTGACAAGTTTTCATGCTTGTAAACTGTTTAATAAATGTAACCAAAGCCGTCAAAGATTGAGGAAAGATGGACACGTTCGTAAGTGCTTGCGTAATTGCTTCGTGAATCTGGCCCCCGATCTTCCCTTGCAAGGGAAGGGGGATGGAGTGAAGATAGTGTCGCCCTTATCTGTCAGAGGGGCAGATAGGGTAGGGGAATGTAGGGAGTGCTGGCCACATATTGGGTAAGACGATGTTAAATTTATGGCCAGAAGTTGGTGTAGTTGTGTCACCCAGTTATAGGTGACATCCTGCCTGCACCACCAGATGACATCCAATGGATGACCTGAGAAAGTTGCATCAACTACTGACTGAGCGAGTATAACAAGGTCAATGCAACAACCTTCACTGGCAATTAGAGCTTCTTTTATTACAAATATGACATGAATACAAAAGACAGGGTGGACCTTTCCAGGCAGAGATGGCAGCCTTAGCCAGTGTAACAATACCTGAACACTGTGACAAGACCTGAACACTGTGACAAGACCTGAACACTGTGACAAGACCTGAACACTGTGACAAGACCTGAACACTGTGACAAGACCTGAACACTGTGACAAGACCTGAACACAAGAGAGGTGTGAGGGGGCTGACATAACTAGCAACAGGAGGCCTCACAGTAGAATGAGTCTCATTCTACTCTGCTCTGATGAAGGCGATGTAGCCGAAAACGCGTTAAGTATTCTCTATTTTTTATATGTGGTTTTCCGCACATACTTGGATCAGTGTTTTTGTGATCATTGTTGCAGAGAGAGAGAGAGAGAGAGAGAGAGAGAGAGAGAGAGAGAGAGAGAGAGAGAGAGAGAGAGAGAGAGAGAGAGAGAGAGAGAGAGAGAGAGAGAGAGAGAGGGGCGTGACTACCAAGAGGAGCACTGGTGCTGATCTAACAAGACTTACCTAACAATGACTATGGGTAATGAGGTCTAGGTCTTAGACCTCATTAGTTACGCTATGAAGAGATGGAATGGGAAGGCGTAGGGGGGAGGGGGGGGGTGTTACCACTAATCATCACGTGAGATGGGAAGGAACAGAAGAGAGTAGGGAGGGTAAGTGAGCAGGTTGGGGGTGGAACAGGGGGATGGGGAAAGGTACGTAGTAGGCCAACCAATTATAATATACAAATGACCTTGTTGAGGGGCGACCTTAAGGACGTAACGACCCATGGCGACCTTCAGCGCCCAAGAACATATAACGAGGCAACAGTATATATTTTGCCCTGGCATACGAGCTTATGTCATCGTTGGTGAGGATTAGATCTGATGGCCTCACCACTTTTTTTGTCCAGCAGTAAGAAGTGATTATGTTGTGGGCCACGTCGACGGTGCCTTGTCGAGTGTGG
>NC_091174.1:2468285-2483285 GCF_040958095.1 Procambarus clarkii
TGTTATCGTGTTATCTCTCGTGATCGTAATATACGCTCTCTGTTGTACGTCTCTGTCTCTCTTCACTCAATACCCCAGCTTAACACTGTTACAGTCCAGCATGACCCCTCACTGGACGGCCACGTATGTAAGAGGAATATTAAATGAGGAAGATACACCAAGGACAAGGGTTATTAGTTAAAAAAAACAATAACATAACACATTTACACTGCCACCACCTTCCCGACCAACCATACCTGAATGTGTCAATCACCGATCCCCCAGGAAGGCAAGGAATCAGTAACCATGGGACTCCGGGTAATATGAATTTCAGAAATAAATTTTGGAAAATTAGTTTGTGTAATTTACGTTACTTATTTGAATCCAAGGGCAACTTTAGTATCTATTAATAGTAGGAGAACATGGGGGCTTCCAATACAACACCTAAAAATGACAAAGTAGCAAAATATATCAAAGGGGAGTTAAGTGAATACCACTGGACAAGCTATACAATTTATTTTATGAAACATGTAAATTAAGAAAATTTGAACACATCACCTATTCTATTTCCCTAGAGGCACAATGGATATTTACCGAGGACACAAAACTCAAGTGCACTATACCTTAAATACCCGCACCACGGCCAAGATGTTGATGGCTGCCCTCAGCCCCGAGGATACGGGCTTGCGGCCCTGTTCCTAATACACTCCCAAGACACACTAATGAAATTTGGTTTTTCCAACTTATTGCTGGGAAGGATTACTCCTCCCACCATCTACTACAGCCCCAGGGCTCCACCCATTATTTTGGCAATGGCCAACCATTTAACACGTAGGCCTGAGGTCTGGCTCTCTAGGGCCAATAAGGACTTGGCCCTTATCTCAGGCCAATCACCTTCACTGATCTGTCGTGGAAAGCTACATGAATTTCTGAAGATTGAGTCAGCTCTCCCCAGCTAAAGAGAAGAGGGACAAGGCGCGTCTATGGAGCCCAGGCACCTGCGAGCAATGTTTACAAAACTGATAATTTATGTTCAAGCCTGTCTCCTCTAAGATAGGAGTAGGGACATTTGACTCTGCCTGGTATGGGGAAGGCCGCTGCTGAGAGGGAAAGAGAGGGAATGAGAGGGAACATCTGAGTGGGGAATTGAGTGGGAGAGCCAAGGTATCCACGACCACCCTACCCTCAGGTCAACCTCTTGACCCTGACAAATGGGCGACAGGGGGGGGGGAAGAGGAGGAGACGAATGACGGCCACGGGGAGGGGAGAAGGAAGGAGGGGAGGAGAAGGAGAGGAGGGGAGAAGGAGAAGGAGAGGAGGGGAGAAGGAGAAGGAAAGGAGGGGAGAAGGGAGAACCAATGATCTGAGCCCCAGATCATTACAACTCCCCCTCCTCGGAAATTAAGAAATTTGTGTGTAAAGCAAGTTACACACACTTTTCTTATCCAGAAATCCTGCCCTACCCTAACCATTAACTCCAAAAACAAACATTTTCAACCCACACTACTTTCAACCAATGCCTCAAAACAAAAGAAATTATCTAATCCTAACTAATTCCATCCAATACTCCAACAACAATAACGGCACACCCAAAAGGTGCGCCCCAGCATGTATTTATACCTATCAACACAACAGCAATAATACATAAAACATAAGGACAGAGACCGTCCCTATAATCCTGGCTGTCCACTTGGATGCAGCCCCGGACCCTTCCAACTACCTGGAAGACAAAATATCCTATACCTGTCTTGATATAGTAACACATAACTGGAGAAATCCCAACCTAACAATTACTAACTAGCTAAAATCAGCTGATAGCCTTCAGCTATCCCAGTATTCCACCCGGAATAAAGATCAAACACATCACACAAAACATTAAATAAAAAAAATCAATGTCATTAAAAAAATTAACAACATTATAAAATTATATCAACATGGAAGAACACTACCTCTCAGGGACCTAGTGTTCCACTCCACACCTGTGGCAACTGTCCACCACAGCGCATCCCAATCTTAAAATCTAAAGAAAAGACACAGAAATATTTTTATTATTAAAAAAAATTCAATGTCCACAGACATGTCCCTTAACCAACAACAACACTCAGGATATAAGTTCCTCAACTCCTAATATCCCAGAGTTCATATTCAAGTCCACAACAACAGCGGGTGAACACATTTGTCAGACTGTGTACCACACCCTTATTGTTCAGTAAACCACAAAAAAAAAATTAAAAAAAATATATATGTATAACTATCAGTATCTAGGATCTAGAAAAATCTAGATAAAGTTCCCCACTGATCAACGTTTCTAGAGACCCTACTAGATGGTTCTCAAACCAGTTTACTCATACAACTTATCTAGAGACAGGGTCATTTTCTAATGTTCACTTTCTAGATTTATTTCTCTATTTCACTAGTTCTAGTTTTCAACATTTAATACTGTTCCAGAGAACTTTCCGAAGGTGTATAGGTGCTTACTATCAGATGGAAAATTATAAGTTGAACTGTTCCGAGTTACCACAGTTTACTATATTAATAGCGTTTATTTGTATATGAACTTTTCTATAAATATTTTCTCTCGTTCGTTCCTGTTGACATTTGGTTGCTGTAGATTCCGGCGACTACCTCATGTTGCTTGAAGATCCTGGTCGTCTGGAAGTTCCATTTCCGGCCTCGGCCAACTACGGACAGTACAGGGGGTCTAGTACTACCCGCACCTGACTTGAGTGACAGCTGACAGCTGGCGGCTGTCAGTTCAGGTGGACCCCGCTAACAGGAACCCGGGTTCACCTCTTCTTATCGCTCCCCATACAGCCCTGATGGATTGTTGTTAACCATGGCTGCCACAGTAGAGCACAGCTTCGACGTATCACGATGTCTCGCGTTGGTAGTGAGGTTCGAGTGGCGTTGAAGAGGATGGCATGGTGACAGGACAGGTGGGCCCTGCCTCAGCTCCTGGGCGACGTCATCTACCGGCGTTTACTTGTCATCCCGGTACTACTGGGCCGGTACACCTTCCGTGCAACCCCTCGTGTAGCTGAACTTGGGCCGAGGTACAGGATTGTACCTCATCTGGCGATTCCGCAAGCACTCTGTAGGGGCAGTGCTGTTCGTACCTGAGACCACCGCGTTGCATCTTGGTTTCCACAGACGACGCAACCACAGGTTTTGATAAGAGCTGACAAGTCCTTGCAATTAGCGTTCTTCTTCGTAGACCACTCGTCTTCCACTTCCGGTTTTCCCGCAGTCTTGACTACGCGGCTGGTGGGCGTGGTTGGTGACCTTGAGACAGCTTGCCCACGGTTGTGATGGTGACTGGACTCTGCTCCGTGATGACAGCATGGCTGGACTGGGACAACCTCGTTAGTGACGTGAGGTGTCGGCCGGGTGACTGTACGCCAGTCACCCCTTCCGGATAACCAATTGACGAGTTACCGGGTACAAGGGGGGAGGACTTTATGTAACGTGCCTCAGACCCCGATCTTATCAGCCAGGTGGGTCATCCCCAGACCTGCTGATCTCGATCCCTGGTTCACGTGTGACTGGGAGGCTGGAACTGGTGTACCATCAGACCTGAGAAAGACAGACAACAACAAATGGCGGAAGCATGGATATTACTCTGAGGTATAGGTAGTTGGAAACCCCAGAGCAAGGCAAGTATGCTACCTGAGCCATGTACCTCAGTAAATACACACCAGTGCCTCTACAGGATAATTATTATGAAATTACTAAACCTGACTAGGGGAGATCATTAACAATTTACTGTACAGCTCGCGACCTCGTTACCATAGGGTGACAAGATTGAACTTGACTACTGATGAGATCTGACAGAAGGTCATCCTCATCATCTGACTCAGCACTTGGATCATTAGACAGGTCAGGAATTAGACTTGCTGAAGGCAGCTCTAGTTCCTCCCTCGCGTGATAAGGTTTTAATTTATTAATGTGAATCGTTCTCTCAACTTGGTCTTCAAAAATACCTTTAATAACAAAATTAACCGGACCTTTTCTTTCAATTACCCGGTAAGGGCCCCGCCATCTAGGAGCAAGTTTCCTACTCTGATTGGCAGGAGCCGCCTCATTAACTCTCAACACAAGACTCCCAACTTTCAACTCAAGAGGTCGTACCTTCTTGTCATAATGCTGAGCATAGCGGTCTCGTGCTGTCTTGGAAGCCCTAGCTGCAATTCTCCATGCATTTTTCATCTTATTTACAACTTCTGATGGGTAATCTTCCCCATATACCCACTTCAAAATTGAGAGTGGCCTGGCCCAAGATATTGATATGTTGACCATTCACTGCTGTTAAATGCTTCCCACAACGCTTAAGGCGTGTCTCTTTAAGTGTGCTGAAGGCTGACTTTTTAATGAGAGTTGCTTGACTTCCGGTGTCCACAAAAACTGTCAATCTCACACCTTCAACCGTCATCTCAAACGTAGGTCTGCCACCCAACGTGCTGACCTGTTCTGGGTCACCCTTGACCCGTGTGCTCGTGCACACATACCTGTAATGGCCTCGGCCATGACACTTCCAACAAATTTCATCACCAATTTTACGCGTCCCAGAAACTCGCTGGCTACCTTCCCCAGCAACTTCTGTAGAGGCGAGACTAGGAATGGGGGTAGGAGGGGAAGAGCGGTGGAGGGGAGGTGAGGAGCAAGGTGTAGGATTAATGGAGGGGGTAGGGTGGGTAACAGGAAGGGTTGGGGGGAGGGGTTGGGGGGATAAGAGGGAGGGCGAGGGCAGGCCGGGGATGGGGTGTGGAGGGGGGTTGTAAACAGGGGGTTGTAAGGGTGGGAGTTGCGAGGGAAATGTAGTTTTCCACAATTCTAATAACGCGTCGACAAGGGGTTGGGTGGTATTTGGCTGGGGTTGGTATGGGACTGCCAGGGATTGGGGTGGGCATGGGTTGGCCTGGAGGTAAGGTTGGGGAATGGGGTTGTAGGTAGGGAGGGTTTGAGGTTGGGGGTTGTAGGCAGGGAGGGGTGCTTGGGTAAGGATGGGGTATTGGGGAGGGTGCGTCTGTATACATTGTCCATTCATTGATAAAAACCATTTTCACCCCAAGACGTAACTTCAAGACCCGTCGTCGGATCAGGGTGAACTTTTAACACACGATTCGGTTTCATCCATAACTTCTAGCAAACCACAAAATGTTTCCTAACCTCAATCCTTGGTAAAAATGTTCCGTGTGACCAAACCGGAAGTACCATATATCGCCACCCTTCCTAATCGATTTCTCGAGTCCCAGTGAGGACCGTCGCCCGTTGACTAGGCGATGACAGATGACGGCGGCAGAGTCTCGCTGACAACACTACACCAATGAATGAATTTCTTTAGTCATATTATCCTCTTCTCTCATTCGTAAAATTTATATGCGGACAGATGGAAATTACGCAACCGGCATCGACTACTAATCATCACTTGTGAAACAAACACTGTATACGATGTTGAACAAACTATATATGCGCACTTATAATCTACATAAAAAGGTTACGTTAATTGTCAATCGATCAAACTACTAGAATAAACTTGAAAAAAATGTAATTAATTTCCACTATATTTATTAGACTCTCGAAGTGGACTGGTAACGCAAATATAAAAAGAATTATAGTGCGACTTTCTTATCTGTAAATGCAAATCCAATATAAATCTTAGAAAAATTGATAATTCCCGAATTCTTTAACAAAATATACTGAAATTATACAAGTAATATTTACGCGAAAGGGACTACACTGAATTTACTGTAAATAATTTAGTTTCACCTCTATTTTATTTATCGAAAATAATCAGTCTAGTTTACCAGCTCACAATAAATACAACATTTTACGTTAACTGAATTTCCTAAATTTTTCTTGAAAATCTTAGGCGCACTAGGAATGAATGACGTTACCGTTAATTTAACACTGGCGCGATGTTCATATCTTCAACAATTATTTTTAATTCCGTAACGCCCGACGCTAACAACGGCGCTCGGATATAATTATAAGTATTATTAGTTAAACCAAATTAATGTTAAATTAATTATTTACGTTACTGTATGAACTCGATGTTTACATAGCATACACCTGGTCACCGCCGGTCGCGTTGTAGAATACTGAGAAATATACACTGATAACTGCAACGCTCACAGCTACAGAGTCGCGCTGAACCTTAAGTAAAAATTAGTAATAAATTTCCCAAAATTATAATTTAAATACTGGCGCGTAGTTGACTTGTTACTTTAACGGAATATAACACTCGCTAACCACTTGGACACGTTGGTAAGTATACAAAAATTGAAAGTGCGCTCACTGTCACGAAGCCTAATCCTCAGAAAGTTGTCTCC
Organism: Procambarus clarkii; assembly: GCF_040958095.1. Classification (NCBI taxonomy): domain Eukaryota; kingdom Metazoa; phylum Arthropoda; class Malacostraca; order Decapoda; family Cambaridae; genus Procambarus; species Procambarus clarkii. The sequence continues at coordinate 2,474,594 of NC_091174.1, forward strand.
GCACTAATTCTTAATTAACCAAGTATTTCTTTTCTCAAAATTATAAATTAAATACCGACGTGTAGTTCGCTTATCACTTGAACTAAATATACTACTCGCGAGACACTTAGACACTTGGTTGAGCGCAAACAATTACTGGGCGCTGTCACACTGGGCGCTGAGTAAAACCGCTAGAAAATTCAGAGTCCCAACGCTAATTCGCTTAAATGACCAAAATTCGACTTTTGGTCTCTCAAAGTTCGCACTCGGATCACTTTAATCGCACACTTGAATTAACACTGACGACCCGATGATCGTATGGCCAGGCACAAAACTAGAATTTGTTCCGCAATTGAGATTTTCCAAGCGACTATGAAAAATATCATCACAAAAATTTTCCACGATTTCACTGATTTCAGTTCTTTCACTGACTTCACTTTATACACCGCACTTCACTTGAACACAGTAAACCACTCACCTTTTAGTAATTCCCTCAAAGAATTAATACTGCACAATACGAAAACAAAATCCAGACTTAAACATGTAAAACAAATACTTAGAAAGATAATAACACTTATATCTGAGAACTAGGTAACCAAGGGGGAACACTTAACTACCGAAGGGATACTTAACCTGAAAGGGAACTTAATATACAGGGAACTTAATTTAGTACTTAAGGAAATCTCGATTTAACCTATAACCGTCCCGTCCCGGCCCGCCCTGTCGCTTCTCCAAGCCTAGGTAACCACATCCACCTAGATCCCGACAGTACCAAATAATCCTGTCCTTCGCGGTCAACGGTTAGACTAGATAGCGGAACAACCGACGGATCTAACTGTCCGACACCACCGTAATTCCGTTGCTAGAGAATCTACTACACCATCCCTCAGTGACTCTTGGTACCTTCATGGCTGTACCGTAAAAATCTAGCGATTGGGTCGCCTACCACGCCCTCGGGGATAATAATTAGCGTCCTAATACTTCCCCGCCCCGACAATTCGACACCTAGAATTGTTGCTGCGAAAACCACCACGCAGCACCCTTGTCTGTAGTTGCAGAGGGTCGAGAAAAATAATACCCTGTCCAACTACCCAAGGCGGCCTCCACGCTAAACTGCCTGCTTAGCGCATACGCTTACTGTATATACTTGAACTTCCCAGCCCGCACGACCCTAGAATCGCCTACTCTATGCGAATCGCACCACATAGGATTACCGTCGACTCTATCTCATGGGCCCCGGCTGCACCCTCACCACATAACATAACCGAACGGACAGACGCGTGAGGCTTCAATAATCGTCACGAAATTATTGAAACACCGCTGCTACCATTGTAACGACCGCTTACCCTGCCGTAATAACCGCGGCCTCTATTGTAATAACCCAATGTTCCCCAGTATTACTCCTGTTATCGTGTTATCTCTCGTGATCGTAATATACGCTCTCTGTTGTACGTCTCTGTCTCTCTTCACTCAATACCCCAGCTTAACACTGTTACAGTCCAGCATGACCCCTCACTGGACGGCCACGTATGTAAGAGGAATATTAAATGAGGAAGATACACCAAGGACAAGGGTTATTAGTTAAAAAAAACAATAACATAACACATTTACACTGCCACCACCTTCCCGACCAACCATACCTGAATGTGTCAATCACCGATCCCCCAGGAAGGCAAGGAATCAGTAACCATGGGACTCCGGGTAATATGAATTTCAGAAATAAATTTTGGAAAATTAGTTTGTGTAATTTACGTTACTTATTTGAATCCAAGGGCAACTTTAGTATCTATTAATAGTAGGAGAACATGGGGGCTTCCAATACAACACCTAAAAATGACAAAGTAGCAAAATATATCAAAGGGGAGTTAAGTGAATACCACTGGACAAGCTATACAATTTATTTTATGAAACATGTAAATTAAGAAAATTTGAACACATCACCTATTCTATTTCCCTAGAGGCACAATGGATATTTACCGAGGACACAAAACTCAAGTGCACTATACCTTAAATACCCGCACCACGGCCAAGATGTTGATGGCTGCCCTCAGCCCCGAGGATACGGGCTTGCGGCCCTGTTCCTAATACACTCCCAAGACACACTAATGAAATTTGGTTTTTCCAACTTATTGCTGGGAAGGATTACTCCTCCCACCATCTACTACAGCCCCAGGGCTCCACCCATTATTTTGGCAATGGCCAACCATTTAACACGTAGGCCTGAGGTCTGGCTCTCTAGGGCCAATAAGGACTTGGCCCTTATCTCAGGCCAATCACCTTCACTGATCTGTCGTGGAAAGCTACATGAATTTCTGAAGATTGAGTCAGCTCTCCCCAGCTAAAGAGAAGAGGGACAAGGCGCGTCTATGGAGCCCAGGCACCTGCGAGCAATGTTTACAAAACTGATAATTTATGTTCAAGCCTGTCTCCTCTAAGATAGGAGTAGGGACATTTGACTCTGCCTGGTATGGGGAAGGCCGCTGCTGAGAGGGAAAGAGAGGGAATGAGAGGGAACATCTGAGTGGGGAATTGAGTGGGAGAGCCAAGGTATCCACGACCACCCTACCCTCAGGTCAACCTCTTGACCCTGACAAATGGGCGACAGGGGGGGGGGAAGAGGAGGAGACGAATGACGGCCACGGGGAGGGGAGAAGGAAGGAGGGGAGGAGAAGGAGAGGAGGGGAGAAGGAGAAGGAGAGGAGGGGAGAAGGAGAAGGAAAGGAGGGGAGAAGGGAGAACCAATGATCTGAGCCCCAGATCATTACAATATATATATATATATATATATATATTTAAACAATAATTCTATGTACTCTCGGAAATACAGTATCAATTTTATTAAATTTTGATATTTGTCAGTTCCTGAAATTTGGTTTAAAAGTTAAACCTCAGTTTTACATTATGTTGTGTTGTAGCGCCGAGGTCTACGACCCCAGAGTGTCACGTCCAGTATCACGGTGGTGGGACTCCTGGCTGTGTCCCCTTCGTCCAGTATCACGGTGGTGGGACTCCTGGCTGTGTCCCCTTCGTCCAGTATCACGGTGGTGGGACTCCTGGCTGTGTACCCTTCGTCCAGTATCACGGTGGTGGGACTCCTGGCTGTGTACCCTTCGTCCAGTATCACGGTGGTGGGACTCCTGGCTGTGTCCCCTTCGTCCAGTATCACGGTGGTGGGACTCCTGGCTGTGTCCCCTTCGTCCAGTATCACGGTGGTGGGACTCCTGGCTGTGTCCCCTTCGTCCAGTATCACGGTGGTGGGACTCCTGGCTGTGTCCCCTTCGTCCAGTATCACGGTGGTGGGACTCCTGGCTGTGTCCGCTTCGTCCAGTATCACGGTGGTGGGACTCCTGGCTGTGTCCCCTTCGTCCAGTATCACGGTGGTGGGACTCCTGGCTGTGTCCGCTTCGTCCAGTATCACGGTGGTGGGACTCCTGGCTGTGTCCCCTTCGTCCAGTATCACGGTGGTGGGACTCCTGGCTGTGTCCCCTTCGTCCAGTATCACGGTGGTGGGACTCCTGGCTGTGTCCCCTTCGTCCAGTATCACGGTGGTGGGACTCCTGGCTGTGTCCCCTTCGTCCAGTATCACGGTGGTGGGACTCCTGGCTGTGTCCCCTTCGTCCAGTATCACGGTGGTGGGACTCCTGGCTGTGTCCCCTTCGTCCAGTATCACGGTGGTGGGACTCCTGGCTGTGTCCCCTTCGTCCAGTATCACGGTGGTGGGACTCCTGGCTGTGTCCCCTTCGTCCAGTATCACGGTGGTGGGACTCCTGGCTGTGTCCCCTTCGTCCAGTATCACGGTGGTGGGACTCCTGGCTGTGTCCCCTTCGTCCAGTATCACGGTGGTGGGACTCCTGGCTGTGTCCCCTTCGTCCAGTATCACGGTGGTGGGACTCCTGGCTGTGTCCCCTTCGTCCAGTATCACGGTGGTGGGACTCCTGGCTGTGTCCCCTTCGTCCAGTATCACGGTGGTGGGACTCCTGGCTGTGTATCTTTGGTGCTAGTCAGCTGTTGCAGGTGTGTCGTCAGGTGTCGTCACCACCTGTAGCCCGCTCCGTCTCTTACTGTCACTCCAACCTTCCCGTTTACTGTCACCTCTCTATTCCTTGCAAATACTTCCTGGAGTCTTTCATGTAATTTTTCACACATTTCCCCCTCACCATGTGTGTGTACACGTTATTGTCTATGGTCTGATTACCTGTTCATTTACTGGTAATATGAGTTTGTATGTAGTTATGAATAAGACTGGATGTGTCCTTTGTGGTGTGTACTGTGTCCTTTGTGGTGTGTACTGTGTCCTTTGTATACTGTCTCTCGGCTTCTCTTCTTGCTCTTACATACTTATGCCTGTTTCGTGTAGGTGTTGTGGTGGTCTGCTGTTCATTTTATAGACCTGTCATGTATGCAACTTGTTCCTTTTTTGTTTGTAACTGTCTGCTGTCGAACCACTGCTGCTTATGTAATTAATTTATGTTAGGATTGATGTTGGTTACATGAAACAGAGCATCAGTAAACACTGCAACAGTAAACACAACAGTAACCCTGCAACAGTAAACACAGCAGCAGCAGCAGCAGTCAGCATTGCCTCAGCAACAATAAGCACAGGAGCTGCAGTAACAGAGCAGCAACAACAGCAGCAGCAGCAGACAGAAGAGTAGCTGCCGTGGACGCATCAAACACCGTGTGAGCGTAAGTCAAAGTTGTAAACACCCCCACCTACCAGGGAAGCCAGTCTTCCCGCATGCGCCTTCTGTGCGCGCGTGCAGGTAAGCATTTGTGCATGGATTCGTCCTTGTGTGTTTGGCTGGGGAGTGGGCACGCACGCACACGCACGCACGCACGCACTCAAGAGACACACACACACACACACGCACGGTACATAAGGAGCGGGCGAGGGCAGCCCACACTGTGTCGGTACTTGGCGTGTGACGCTGGTAGTGCTCTGCTTCAGCCAGTGAGCCCAGCGCCCGCGTTTGCAACGAGACGTTCCCTCTGTCCCTCTCTCTCGCTCCTCGACGCGTGTTGCTCCTGCCGTCCAACCATGAGACTACCACGATCTTCAGCCCCTCTGGCGCTCCTCCTGCTGGTGATGCTGGTGTGTGTTGGGGCGAGAAGACTCCCCCGCACCCCCAGCGCCGCCGCCGCCGCCGCCTCCACCTGTGACCCCAACAAACTGACCGTATATAAAGTGTTGGTCCAGACGGCCTGGAGTAGAGAGGTCTTCCCCAAACAGTACCCAGAGTGGCGGCCTCCAGCCCAGTGGTCAAAAGTCGTCGGTGAGTACCACCACTCAAAGTTTCTTCTTGGTATCCGTGTAGACAGCCAGAGCTGTGTCTTAACTCTCCCGCCACCGGTGAACTTGTCCTTTAACGTCAGTGTTAAGACGTTTACTCTTAGCAAGAATATCATGACGGATATTTACTCTTATTTTAAATTTGAGAATGAGAATGGAAGTCAAACTATGAAGTGTGTGTGTTAGTAGTCTGTGTGTTAGTAGTCTATGTGTTAGTAGTCTGTGTGTTAGTAGTCTGTGTGTTAGTAGTCTGTGTGTTAGTAGTCTATGTTAGTAGTCTATGTGTTAGTAGTCTATGTGTTAGTAGTCTATGTGTTAGTAGTCTGTGTGTTAGTAGTCTGTGTGTTAGTAGTCTATGTGTTAGTAGTCTATGTGTTAGTAGTCTATGTGTTAGTAGTCTATGTGTTAGTAGTCTATGTTAGTAGTCTATGTGTTAGTAGTCTATGTGTTAGTAGTCTGTGTGTTAGTAGTCTATGTGTTAGTAGTCTGTGTGTTAGTAGTCTGTGTGTTAGTAGCCTGTGTGTTAGTAGTCTATGTGTTAGTAGTCTATGTGTTAGTAGTCTGTGTGTTAGTAGTCTATGTGTTAGTAGTCTATGTGTTAGTAGTCTATGTGTTAGTAGTCTATGTGTTAGTAGTCTATGTGTTAGTAGTCTATGTGTTAGTAGTCTATGTGTTAGTAGTCTATGTGTTAGTAGTCTGTGTGTTAGTAGTCTGTGTGTTAGTAGTCTGTGTGTTAGTAGTCTATGTGTTAGTAGTATATGTTAGTAGTCTATGTGTTAGTAGTCTATGTGTTAGTAGCCTGTGTGTTAGTAGCCTGTGTGTTAGTAGTCTATGTGTTAGTAGTCTATGTGTTAGTAGTCTATGTGTTAGTAGTCTATGTGTTAGTAGCCTGTGTGTTAGTAGTCTATGTGTTAGTAGCCTGTGTGTTAGTAGTCTATGTGTTAGTAGTCTATGTGTTAGTAGTCTGTGTGCTAGTAGTCTATGTGTTAGTAGTATATGTTAGTAGTCTATGTGTTAGTAGTCTGTGTGCTAGTAGTCTATGTGTTAGTAGTCTATGTGTTAGTAGTCTATGTGTTAGTAGTCTATGTGTTAGTAGTCTATGTGTTAGTAGCCTGTGTGTTAGTAGTCTATGTGTTAGTAGTCTATGTGTTAGTAGTCTGTGTGTTAGTAGTATATGTTAGTAGTCTATGTGTTAGTAGTCTATGTGTTAGGAGTCTATGTGTTAGTAGCCTGTGTGTTAGTAGTCTATGTGTTAGTAGTCTATGTGTTAGTAGTCTATGTGTTAGTAGTCTATGTGTTAGTAGCCTGTGTGTTAGTAGTCTGCGTGTTAGTAGTCTATGTGTTAATAGTCTATGTTTTAGTAGTCTATGTGTTAGTAGCCTGTGTGTTAGTAGTCTGTGTGTTAGTAGTCTGTGTGTTAGTAGTCTATGTGTTAATAGTCTATGTGTTAGTAGTCTATGTGTTAATAGTCTATGTGTTAGTAGCCTCTGTGTTAGTAGCCTGTGTGTTAGTAGTCTATGTGTTAGTAGTCTATGTGTTAGTAGTCTATGTGTTAGTAGCCTGTGTGTTAGTAGTCTATGTGTTAGTAGTCTATGTGTTAGTAGTCTATGTGTTAGTAGTCTATGTGTTAGTAGTGTATGTGTTAGTAGCCTGTGTGTTAGTAGTCTACGTGTTAGTAGTCTGTGTTAGTAGTCTATGTGTTAGTAGCCTGTGTGTTAGTAGTCTATATGTTAGTAGCCAGTGTGTTAGTAGCCTGTGTGTTAGTAGTCTATGTGTTAGTAGCCTGTGTGTTAGTAGCAGCGTTGGTAGTGTTAGTGGTTTCGAGGAGTTAGACTGTTAAGGAAGACAAACGTTGCCTGAGTCGACCAAAATGAACCATAGAACAATTGTTCTACCAGTCTGCAACTATCTCACAGAACTCAGGTGTCTGTTAAGCTCTCCAAGACTCATCATCACACAGCCTTGCATGGCCATGGTAAGGTAGTTATCAGGGGAGAGTACTAAGCCGGAACGACTATACACCACTTGGAAGGGATATGAGTACAAGGAGCCGGGATAGGACGGTAGGAAGAAACGGTAATTGGACAGTCGGGGTTCGAACCATGACCTGCAAGAAGCGTTGCTCTACCTACCAGTCTAAGTGGTTGGGCATATATACTGTTCTAACGATCTGCCCCTCTCTGCTTGCTTTCTCTTTATCTGCCCTCTCACTCCTCTGTTTTGCTCTTCACCTTTCTACTCTCTCTTTCCTTCCACCCCTACATTCCCCTCTCTCCCCCCTCCCCTTTCTCCCTCTCCTTACCCTCTCTATCCTCTCCATCTCTCTCTCTCTCTCTCTCTCTCTCTCTCTCTCTCTCTCTCTCTCTCTCTCTCTCTCTCTCTCTCTCTCTCTCTCTCTCTCTCTCTCTCTCTCAGAAAATTCATCACTGTAACCTGAATGAATTTAAGTTTATTGTTTTCGAGTAAACCACGAATATAAGGGCCGCATAAATCACGGGAATAAGCGAACAAATCTACGGAAAATACACCCCCGATTTAAATAGGAAAATCATGAAAATGGCAAAGGGGGTCGGGATAGATGCTAAAATTTCTTAAACGTTGGCACTTGCGCCGGCCCCGATTGGCCTATGGCACTCACATGCCCCCACTCTTACATGATGCAAAGTTTTCATTTATAGGTATAGATATACGCACTTACGTATATGTAAGTGTCTACCTAGATTGCACTGGCAAGTAAATAGGTAATATATATATATATATATATATATATATATATATATATATATATATATATATATATATATATATTATATTTTTACATGACATGAGCACTTACGTTGATACTAGTGTATCTATCTAGAATATATAAATACCTGCAATTATAATAAAGTATCTATCTAGATAACCTAAGTCGTTATGTAGATACTACAGTATCTACCAAAACTATTAGTAATTATCTAAGTTCTATAATAATAATAATAATATCAGGAAGGAGTAACTAAGGTGTCGTAGCTATATGAAGACAATTTCATATTTCCTACAGACTTCAGCGTCAGAAAGTTTAACTGTCACACAGAAATGACCTTAAATAATTTTTAAATTAGCATTAGTAAACCGAGAAGAAAATAATGTAAATACGTCATAAAGATTCTGAATTTGAATTAGAACACAAGCCAATTAGCAGCAAGCATGTAAGTGACGTCATAAAATCACGGGCCAATCAGGAGTGCAGATGGAAGTGACGTCATAAAAACAGGAGCCAGTCATTAGAGAGATGGAAGTGACGTAACGTAACAAGACGGACCAATTAGGAGTGGAGGATGGAAGTGACGTCAGCGAGGCGCCCGTTGGTCTCTTAGATCCAGACAAGCCGCCGCCCCTCGTCCCCCCACCACCATACTGCTCCCCATTCACCCATCTCTC
>NC_091174.1:2800785-2856624 GCF_040958095.1 Procambarus clarkii
TGTTGGCAGTACTGCCAACACGGGTGTGCAAGACTTAAGTCTCCGCCTCAAGGGGAAACAGAGCGCGTCTTCAGGTCAATGATAAATCATTTATGAAACCTGAATTCTCCGACTCCAGTTATTGATATGCTATTTTTGTGAAATTTATACGCTATTGACGTGGTATTCTGCGATGTTAGCACAATATTGCCGTGGTATTCTGCGATATTAGTCTAATATTGACGTGGTATTCTGCACCATTAGCAAAATATTAACGTGTTCAGGCGATGAGTCACAATAACGTGGCTGAAGTATGTTGACCAGACCACACACTAGAAATTGAAGGGACGACGACGTTTCGGTCCGTCCTGGACCATTCTCAAGTCGACAATCGACTTGAGAATGGTCCAGGACGGACCGAAACGTCGTCGTCCCTTCAATTTCTAGTGTGTGGTCTGGTCAACATATTAACGTGTTATTCTGCGAAATTAATCCACACTTGACGTGGTAACTTAAGAGTGTGGACGTACCCTAGGGGGTGGATACCATTGTGGGTTTCATGGCCATGCATTTTGGGTAAAAACATGGTAAATTGAGGCGTTTCGGGTGACTCCGGCTGTTTTTTTGTCGTTTTAGAGTCGGCTACTGGGAACAAAAAGTTCCAAGTAGCACGGGCTATGGTGAACCCGCAGTGAACTTACCTGGCACAGGAGCGGGGCTGTGACGTTGACCCCGGCATCTTGACTCTGTTCCCACACTGTCATCTTTGTGGCACTTACCTGTATTTACTTCTCAATCTGTGCCTGTAGCCGAGTAGTGAGGTCTAGCTCTTTATACCTAGTCCTATTATAGCCTTCTTGCTACTTGTGATATAATTTAACTACAGTATTCTGACGTTCGAATTCTGTCGAATCTGGCATTAAGGTTGTGGTGTACAGTGTTGGTGGTGCGGTCTGTGATGGTTTATGGTGTGTGATGGTGGTGTAGTTTTGTGTACTCGCCTATTTGTACTCAATTATTTGTGCTTGCGGGGGTTGAGCTTTGGCTCTTTGGTCCCGCCTCTCAACTGTCAATCAACTGGTGTACAGATTCCTGAGCCTACTGGGCTCTATCATATCTACATTTGAAACTGTGTATGGCGTCAGCCTTCCCCACATCACTGCCTAATGCATTCCATCCGTTAACTACTCTGACACTGAAAAAGTTCCTTCTAACGTCTTTGTGGCTCATGTGGGTACTCAGTTTCCACCTGTGTTCCCTTGTGTGTGTGTGTGTGTGTGTGTGTGTGTGTGTGTGTGTGTGTGTGTGTGTGTGTGTGTGTGTGTGTGTGTGTGTGTGTGTTGGTGGGTCATGGTATGTGATGGTGGTTCATATTGGTGGGGACCTATGGCTTGTGCGGATACATCATGGTAGCACTATTCACCGTGGCGATACCACGAGTCATGAAGTAGATTCATGACACTCAAGTCAGTAGACACCGTAGATACACCACGAGTCACTAGACACCGTAGCCTAGGTAGGTCATTAGAAACTGGGTGGTAAGGTGGTTGCACTACTGGGGCAATTATAGTTCGGGATCGATGACCACAAACTAGTTTGATTTAGATGGAGAAATTATCGGGTGATACGAGAGGTGTGTGTTGGTGTACTTGCGCCTCCAGGATCAAGCGTCATATTTTGGACTCCGTCTCTCCAGCCGTTTGTCGTATAATGCCATCATTCCTGACCGACATGTCTCCTAATCAGCTCTTTAAAATTTGTTATTTCTAGCTTGTACTCGTGTTAATGCCATATTGTTTTTTTGAAGTTGAAGTAGTTGCTCAAATCTCTGATTCACTGATCGATTAGATTTTTATTCATAAATGTACATGAACTTTACAATTATCATTATGTAATGAAACAAAGCATTACGTTCAAGTTGAAATATACAATGTCATAAATATATAGTTTTTTTAAATATATATATATTTATAACATTGAAGGTTTGGTTTTTTTGCACTGCCACGTTTTGCTTTCAAATAACTTCCATTAAATAAATTGTTGAAGAGAATTTGCCATGATGGGAGTTAGCCTGAAAGATCGGTTAGCACTAACCCACTGAGGCAGACCTAACTTTGTGTCCCAGTTATGGGGTAATAGCCTCTTATTTCTCGTCATATATCACTACCAAGAACTATTCTGAACAGCCATGGAGACAAAATTGCGTGACTGCGACACTGGTGATTTACGATCCTTATTCACGCACCTCACTGGGAGTGACGACTGATTTGGATACTCTGGTCGAGATGGTCGTTTAATGTTCGGCAGGAGCGTTTGCCTCAGGCTACGATCAGACAGTGGTCGTGAGAATGAGTTTCATTTTTAGGACTGAAGTGACGTGTGTGTGTGTGTGTGTGGGGGGGGGGGGGTTGCGTGCGTGCGCAAATGTGTGCACCACGCGAGGTCCCACGAGAAGGGTCGTGCTGGAAGAGTCACCCGAGACTGTCTCGGCGACAAAGCAATATATATCTAGAAATATTTCAGTGATACAGAAACTAAACACAGTCTGATCTCAAAGTGTGCCTCGCCATATTAAACAATATACCATAGTGAGTGCCATCCAGCTTTTGAGTTTAAAGGAAATAATAAATGTAAGTTGACCTAACCACACACTAGAAAGTAAAGGGATGACGACGTTTCGGTCCGTCCTGGACCATTCTCAAGTCGATTGTGTCGACTTGAGAATGGTCTCACAATCTACTTGAAAATGATCCAGGACGGACCGAAACGTCGTCGTCCCATAGGTGCTAGGGACGAGGGCTACCTCAGGCTCTGTTGAGTGTAGATGGTACCAGGCTCTGTTATGAACTTATGAACTTGTATACTTATGAACTCCATCGCAAATATTGAATCTCCGGAAGGAACACAACAAGTGAGATATGCAGATGATGTCCTAATACAAGCTCCCACCTTGGGAAAGATAAAACGGTCCATCTAACTCCTTGGAAGGATGTGTACGTTGAACTCTGTTTCACTCCACAAACAAAACAAAAGCATATTGTCATCACAAGCGAGGAGAAAATGGAGAACTACAAATTAATGGTGAAACACTTCAGTGGGTTGACCACTATCGGTACCTTAGTGTCACTGTCCGCTCTAACAAGGGGAAGAAAGAGGAGCTCAACCAACTCATAGGAACATGCAAAAGTCGACTGAGGGCACTGAAAGCTATGACCTGGAATGGTCATGAATTAAGCCTCTATTGCCGTTCTTATAATGATGTACACAGCCTATGTGCGCTCCGTCATAGACTATGTCGCGCCAGTTTTGTGCACCTACAGTACTCCCAAAGCGATATGAAGACTTGAAAACATACAAAATGAAGCCATGGCGATCATTCTTGAAGTCCCAAGAACTGTTAAAACATCTAATCTACGCGAGGAGCTTTCCCTCCCCAGTGTTAAAAGCAGAATTAGGGAACTGAATGCCAAGCTTGCAATTAAGATAGCCAGAGATCCCCCATTACAATGATATTGCAAAGAAAACACTGAGTTCTGTGCTACTTACAGGAGGAAACAGGAAAAGCAAAAAAATGGTATGTGCTGGCTGCTGAGGGTGCTGAAGGAGAACATATTGAATAACTTGTACCCAAAACTTTGCTACAAATTAGAGGTATTATCAGGCAACATCACCGTGACACGGTAACTGAGGAAAGGAGGATAGAAGCACAAACCATTGAATCTGTACGATGGTACAACATGGTTGTACCATCATCATCAGAGGTCCGCGGTTGTTCAACGTCCTCCCAGCAAGCATAAGAAATATTGCCGGAACAACCGTGGACATTTTCAAGAGGAAACTAGATTTATTCCTCAAAGGAGTGCCGGACCAACCGGGCTGTGGTGGGTATGTGGGCCTGCGGGCCGCTCCAAGCAACAGCCTGGTGGACCAAACTCTCACAAGTCGAGCCTGGCCTCGGGCCGGGCTTGGGGAGTAGAAGAACTCCCAGAACCCCATCAACCAGGTATCAACCAGGTTGCAGCTGGCAATCCCAATCATTATGGACGAAGAGGAGGTGGCCGCGGGAGAGAGTCGGCAATAACAAGAGTTCGTCTTGGATACAAATATTCATGGAGATTTGGGATGGAAACAGTTGAGCAGCGGAGTTGCAGAATCTGTGGTGAGAGTGACGGACACCACCTTGACCACTACCTGAGAGAATGTGAACATCAAAGAGACATAAGAAATATGTGTAGCATAATAACCCCACATTGTTTGAGTTTGGAAAATACTATTTATTAAATATAAATGCTGTTATCAAAAGATTTCCTCATTTTGCACCCGCAAGATAACGTAAGATTTTAAGGGTTGACAAATATTAATCTTCTTGTTTGATAAGCTGTTCACTTGAGACAGTTAAGCAAGTCCCAGCTGCGTCTGGGTACAAGTGACAGGATGAACAACCCAGCGGGTTTTCTTCCTATTGGGGAGTGTTGTACATGCTGCTATGGCGGTATGTCCACTCACAGGACGTGGCGCTGCCCAATAAACTCGTCCTCGGGGCAAAATTAAAATTATTGGTAGGACTACCGTAGGCTCTTTTGGGCAGTAGAGGGTAGGCCTACACCAAGCTCTGTTGAGTGGTAGTGGGTCGGCCTATCTGGTGGTACAGTAGGCCTACCCAAGCTCTGAGTGGTAGAGGTTCCGCCTACCCCAGGATCTATTTAGTGGTAGAGTAGGCCTACCTCGGGTGCTGTTTGGTGGTAGCGGGTAGGCCTACACCATGCTGTGTTGGATGATAGAGTAGGCCTACCCCAGGCTTATAATAATAATAATTTTTATTCAGGTAAAAGTACATTCGTGCAAAATGAGTTATAAAAGAATGTTGGAGTTGTAGATACATAGAGCTAGTATATATTGTGCCTAAAGCCACTAGTACGCGAAGCTTCCCGGTTCTGGAAGCTTCCCGGGGAGCCGATCGGCCGAGCGGACAGCACGCTGGACTTGTGATCCTGTGGTCCCGGGTTCGATCCCGGGCGCCGGCGAGAAACAATGGGCAATGAGTTTTTCACCCTATGCCCCTGTTACCTAGCAGTAAAATAGGTACCTGGGTGTTAGTCAGCTGTCACGGGCTGCTTCCTGGGGGTGGAGGCCTGGTCGAGGACCGGGCCGCGGGGACACTAAAGCCCCGAAATCATCTCGAGAAGATCTCAAGATAACTTCTGTGTATGGTGGGGGTGGGGGTGGTGGGGGGACGACGCTGCTTCCCGCCAGTGTGAGGTTGTCGTCACGTCCACAGCCAGTGTGTCGCTAAGAGCAAGCAGCGCGGGGCCCCGCCCATGGTAACTGCACGCATCCCGCCCACCACCGTCCGCTGCCTCGCCGCCCACGCCCACACCTTCCGTTACTTGCTCAGGCAGTGCTGCCACACCTGCCTTCCTCCTCCCGACAGTGCTGCCACACCTGCCTTCCTCCTCCCGACAGTGCTGCCACACCTGCGTTCCTCCTCCTCCTCCCAACAGTGCTGCCACACCTGCCTTCCTTCCTTCCTCCTCCTCCCGGCAGTGCTGCCACACCTGCCTTCCTTCCTCCTCCTCCCGACAGTGCTGCCACACCTGCCTTCCTCCTCCCGGCAGTGCTGCCACACCTGCCTGCCTTCCTCCTCCCGGCAGTGCTGCCACACCTGCCTGCCTTCCTCCTCCCGGCAGTGCTGCCACACCTGCCTGCCTTCCTCCTCCCGGCAGTGCTGCCCACACCTGCCTGCCTTCCTCCTCCCGGCAGTGCTGCCACACCTGCCTTCCTTCCTTCCTCCCGGCAGTGCTGCCACACCTGCCTTCCTTCCTTCCTCCCGGCAGTGCTGCCACACCTGCCTTCCTTCCTTCCTCCTCCCGACAGTGCTGCCACACCTGCGTTCCTCCTCCTCCTCCCGGCAGTGCTGCCACACCTGCCTTCCTCCTCCTCCCGGCAGTGCTGCCACACCTGCCTTCCTCCTCCCGGCAGTGCTGCCACACCTGCCTTCCTCCTCCTCCCGGAAATATTATATATATATATATATATATATATATATATATATATATATATATATTGTGGGAAAAACCTGTTGGGATTGATATAAGAGGAGACTACCAGGGACTTGTACTGAACTAAATTAAATAATTACTGTCTGCAAATTAATTCAACTAAAATCTCTAGCTAGGGTTGTAAATCCTAATTCCTCTTTTCCTAATGACAGACTGTGGGCTGTAAGGGACAGGTGGGGTGAATGACTTGTTGATAGAAGTTCCAGTCCACCTGTAGACAGGGATCTCACATCAGCTTGTATTTTATACAAGGATAAGATTTGATAAATTCAGTTATCTGACTGAACACTGGCTCTGTTTAAATCAGAGATTTAAACATACATAGTCTAACCTAGTACCATAACTTAACAGCCAATATGTACTTATACTATAAACAACAAATTAAATTGTAAAAGTATAATTAATGACCTTAAATGTAGTCTAAATACTTAACTAAGTACTAGATATTATATTCAATTAAATGTAACTATATGATAACTTATAAATAACTAAGCAAGCAATTGATAACTTAATTTATATATTCAAATATATATGCAGACATATTCACTTTATACAGTTAGCTTGACTGAATCTTTTCCAACGCTGTGGACACTTGTGAGGTTTTTACTTATTGAGGCTGAATTCTTTTCTGACAGAATGGACACTCATGAGGTTCAGTGCTTGGATAAGATTCACAGCTACACTACAATTTTAATAAACGTACCGATGTATGAGGCTTAGCCTCGCTTTTTAACCAACAGACAGATTTATTGGATATTAAAGTTACACAAGCATACAATTGGCCAATCATACACCAAATAACCCTCAATATACTTCTCTGCCAGTCGGGGTGCCTGTCTGACAAGTTTGCCAGACTGATTAACTCTCTTGTCGAGTTTAGGCACGATATTTTGCTACAGCGTTGCTGTATGATGATCTGGTAGCGTTGCTACGTGATTATCCTGCAGTTGCAGAAGAATGATTCGAGATAAAAGTTTATGAATGAAGGTGGAGGAAACCGTGTCACTGATCTCCACTATACACTCTATTTTATGTAATGTTCCAGGATTTTCCTTGTAGATATTGTCCAGGTACTCCCCCAGTTCTAGAGAGTATTCACTGGCGATAAAAAATATTAGATAAGGTGTCCTTGAGCTGGTAATGTTCGCTAAGGATCAGTCACTTGTTCACTCATTTGTAAACAAACGCGGAGTGCCGCTGGGCTTGTTGGTGGGCGCTTCACTCCCCCCCATCGCCCTACCATGCTCTCTGAGCACGGTAGCCTTCAATGAATATTGATTGATTATTTTTACAGTCTAGACTTATGATTAAGATAAGATGTGATTATAATATAATTAGATATAAGATTTAAAGATTATAAGTAGTATTTGAAAGTACCACTGAATCTTATTAAGGATTCGATTTTTAATCCTACCGGATGTTGAATCAATGTTCCAATAGTTTTTTAATTAAGAAGTCCTTCTAGAAGCTTCTGGATCCTTGAAAGATCATGTACAAAGTCACGTAGGCATCAAAAGGGCCCCTGTTGAGTACGTGTTCATGGTGCCATTGTCATCCAGGATCAAGCTATATAATGAATCTTTAAAGATTCATTATATGATTTTGATACAATTTAGATATGATTTTGATATGATTTAGATATGATATAGAAATTATACATTTCTTAGATGATTATTAGATATGGTGGGTAAAAATTTCCCACATCTTCCAGAGGGAGAGAACTGGCACAGAGTCCAATACTTAGGACAATAGTAACCATATGTATTTATTTACTCTCCATTGGATTGATAATACAAATGCAAATTTTGCTTGCACTTTTGTGCTGCTGTCCGTTGTGGACGATTGTGTCTGTTAGGAGTCTGTGGGTCTTGTGGAGTTAGAGTGTCTTGAGGTCTCTCAGGATCTAACTGCATCTGGCTCACTGATTCCATGTGGATGAGTTTGTCCAATGTCTTCAGGGAAGTTGTTCCTTTAGACAGGATTTTGACTATTCTCAAAATCCCCTGACTATCTGGATGGACTGAGACAACTTTACCTAATGGCCAGTCAGCCCTAGGGCCATCACTGTCTACCAAGACAATATCGCCAGGTTGGAGATTAGCTATATTATGTGGGACATTGGCCCCATAGTGATGTTCTCGCAGAGATGTAAGATATTCTTTTGTCCAAACATCATTCCATTTTTGGATTATGCTGGACAGATGCTTATACCCCTGAACCAACTCGCTCTGACCCACATATGAGGGATCTCTGATCTCATCATCCACTAGAGATGGTACTGGAGTCAGAAGTCTTCCATACATTAGGTGGGCAGGACTTAATGGCTCATGTTGAGTAGGATCCTCAGACAAGTAAGTCAACGGCCGGTTATTCACCCTTGATTCTATTTCCGTGATTACTGTCTGGAGTTCTTGAAGATTGATTTTCTGACGGTGTAGAGATTTTCTCAAGGATCTTTTTACAGTTCCTATTAACCGTTCATAAAATCCTCCGTGCCATGGGGCTCTCGGAGGGATAAATTTCCATCTGCAATGACGCTGTTCCAGTGTGGAAGTAACTGCAGGATGGGAACAGATTTCCCGTAGACATGCTTCTCCAGCTACCAAGTTTGCTCCGTTATCTGAAATCATCAGCTTAGGGCATGATCGGCGTGCTGCGAATCTGCGGAAAGCTTGAATAAATGATTGAGCAGTCATATCGGGTGTTACCTCTAGATGTACTGCCCTGGTGGTAGCACAGGTGAACAGACAGATGTATGCCTTGATAGGTTGCTTATCTGCAGTCCCTGTTAGATATATTGCTCCTGTATAATCTACTCCTATCGTTTCGAAAGGTTGTAGATGGACCACTCGTTCCTTTGGTAGGGGTGGTGGCCCTGGATAAGAGCAAGTTCTTGCATCGTACCTTCGGCATATCATGCAATTCTTCAAGATTGATTTGACTGACTGTCTTCCCTGAGGAATCCAGTACTGCTGTCTGATTTGTGTGAGTGTGTCTAACACTCCTCCATGTTTGATGATTTGTTGATGTGTATGCAACACAATCAACCTTGTGATCCAATGATTTTTTGGTAAAAGCCATGGATGCACGGTATCTAGATTAATATCTGCGTGTTTAAGTCTCCCTCCACAACGCAGAATGTTGTGATTTTCTTGGTCTATCCACAGACCGAGATTGTGTTTTAACTTATGCGGAAGATTTTCATAGTTATTCCCATAAGTTTCTCTCTGGGCTTGTCTTACCCAATAGATAAGTGCATCTGGAAAAGTGTATTTTATACCTTTTTTCCTGAGATAATGAAACACGTTCTGTGTTACATTGATTAATTTGATGAGCGAGGAGTAACGAGTACAATCCAAGACTGATATTTGAGCTTGCTGCCTGGTGGTAGTTATGGTTTGTGTCGTAATGACGTGTGGCTTTTGTTCAGGCCAACTACCATTCACTAACCATCGAGGCCCATGAAACCAAATATCTGCCTTTGCAAACTGTTTAAATGTCATACCTCTTGATAAGAGATCAGCTGGATTATCCTTTGTTGGTACATGCAACAATTGAAAGCCTGCGGAAATTTCTTTAATTTCCGAGACGCGATTTTTTACATATGGAGTTGGACAGTTGTCGTTTCGTACCCATTGTAAGACAGCTTCATTGTCAGACCATATGATGACATCCTTGATGTTCATGATAGACAAGACTTGTTTGATATGCACTGCTAAGCGTGTTCCAGTTAGCAGTGCTGTTAGTTCCATCTGAGGCAAAGTCCTCTTTTTTAATGGAGCGACTCTGGCCTTAGAGGTGATAAGATATGATTGATTAGAAGTCACTAAGTAAGCACAAGCTCCAAAAGCTTTGGCTGACGAGTCTGCGAATACATGTAGTGATACTTCTTCATTTTCCTCGACTATGTGTCTCGGAAAGATTATCTTTTCAACTAAAGTTTGTTCTTGAGCCACTTCCATCCAAGCTTTTTGTAACTGGATTGGTAGTGGATCATCCCAACCAACCTTAGCCTTCCATGCTTCTTGCACCAATAAACGCCACTTGATAGTCAAAGGATTTAGTAGACCAAGTGGGTCGAATACTTTGCTAACTTGTGAAAGCAAATCCCTTTTTGTAGTGATGTTGTAATTTACTGGCACAGATTTGATCGATATTGTGTCCGAGATTAAATCCCAATCCATACCTAACACCTTTTGTGATTCTGGTACGTGATATTCAGGGTAATCTCTTGCTATTTGATTATTCAATGTTGCATTATTAGAGGCCCAAGATTGTAGTGGCATGTTGGCACCTTGTAGCTCCTTGTTGGCCTCTTGATATAATTGTAACAGTTCAGTAGTACTGTTAACTGTCCCTTGAAAATTATCTACATATAGATTTTGACTGATTTCAGTCTTACAGGGACTTGATGATTTCTTCAGATGAGTATCTAGAGTTGCTTGCAACAGAAATGGACTGCTTGTCGCGCCAAAAAGAACTGATGAGAATCTGAAAGTCACTACAGGACTATTGACATCTTCTGGGTTCTCTACCCATAGAAACTTAGTGAAGTCTCTATCTTCTTCCTGTAAGCCAACTCTTAGAAAGGCCTTACTTATATCTGCTGAATACGCATATTTGTTAAGTCTAAACTTCAACAGTATGTCATACAATTTCTGAGTTAGACTTGGACCTGTTTGCAAACAATCATTTAGACTGGTTCCTTGGGGTCCAGATTTAGAGCTACAATTAAAAACTATCCGTAAAGGAGTCGTTTTTGATTCTCTCATTACAGCCATGTGAGGTAAAAAATGGCCTGTTTGCGTATTGTCATGTTTCACGACTTCGATGAATTTATTCTTTAATTGTTGAGCAATAATCTCATGATAGAGTTTTAAATGCTCAGGCCTTTTTCTTAGCTTTGCTAGTTGCGATTTAAATTGACTATAAGCCATGTGATAATTGGTAGGTAAGGTTTTATGGTTTATTTTCCATGGTAGCCTTACCCAGTACTGTCCATCATAGTACTGTACAGTTTCTAAGTATTGATTATATGCACAGACATCATCAGGACTTGGTTGTTCAGGAATTATTCCTATGGCATCAAGTTCCCACAATTGAGGTACAGATTCCAATCCATCATCAATCATGTGGGGGATTTTAAGTGGTGACTGTTCTTTGCCTAGTCATGCCACTATTACAGTTTCTGTATGATGTGATTTTTCAGGAGTTGAAGGTTCAAGATCTAGTATAGGTCCTGTCATCAATATGCCTCCTGCTGATTTGAGTATATTCATACCCATAGATTCTTCTGATCCTAGAATGAATCGATGATAGTAGTCAGCTCCAATCAGGATTCTGATATCTCCTATGTAGTCAGAATCAAGCAGAGGATCTGCTAATTGGATTCCTTTTTCTTTTAGGAATTTAATAGTTGCTGTCAGACCAGTCACTTCCATTTCAGTAGGAATTTTATCAACTACTATGGCTTCTACTGTCCTTTGGGATGTACCTAGACAGACATTGAGTTTTACTACTGGAAAGGTTCTACGACCAGAATTAGTAAAAAACCCTGATATAGATGTAGATACTTGCTTTGAAGATTTAAGTTGTAAATCTTCTGCCATCTTTTTACTGATAAAGGTTTTCTGTGACCCTTGATCAAAAAAGCCTCTAGTTGGAATACAAATTCCTTGATTGCATAGTTCTAGCTGTGCAGTAGGCAATATGGCTGTTGTAACAATTTCTGTATCCAAGTCGTTGACATTGCTCATTACTGTACAGAATTGTACGGCTGTTGTGGTATTATCATCTTTGGGCTTTGCCTGAGATGCATGTTGATTATTGGAAGTCTGTGATCTGGATTGAGTGTTAATATCACCACAGAGTGCTGTGTGATGTACACTTTTATGACAATATTGGCAGTTCTGCAATTGAGTGATACACTCACTAGTATCGTGCTTCCGTAGACAACGGATGCACCTGTTCAGAGATTTCAGTCGATCGATTCGACTGGCACGGCCTACATAAACTGTGCATTGATAAATGGTATGTGCTTCTTGACAGAATAAACATTTTGGGGCACTTATAGCTCCTTTTGTCTTATCTGTCTTAGGAGCTTGGTTTCCTACAGTTCTGTTAACTGTGGGGGATATAGCATAAGAGCCAACATTATTCTGTTTCCACTTTGCAGAAGAGTTTTGTTGCCTTGATTTTTGACTGCCATTTTGGACATTTTTGTTTTTGTCCGTAGATTCACCTTTGGGGATTTTTTCTTGAGATCTAAGTTTTCCTCGGCTTCGTAATCTTTGTACGTAAGCTCGAAGTCCATCAAAGATTTGGCTTTGTGATAAGATGTTGTTACAAGTATGTAAAACTTGTAGGTAAGTAATTACATGCAAGTAGGTCATACAAGCATGTAACACTTGTACTCCTCCAAGGATATCCTTAAAGGATGAATTGTATCTGTAATAATGTGTATCTACATTATTCATGATGTGATGAAGCATTTTGCTTTTTCTTTTTTCTCGGCTTTGCCTTTTCTATTAAGTAAGTCTCTTTGAGATGCTTGATTAACTTCAGATTTTCTGAGGCTGCTTTCACTCCAGTGAAAGCATGAGATTAGGTGATCAAGACTTTATTCTTGGATTAAGATAGTTATCTTAGATGGATGATAATATTTGTATTCACATTGTCAATGTGTTGTTAGCCTTTCAGATTGTGATGTGAGATTAAGATTGGTCTTAATCCCCAATTGTAGACTATTGTAGCCAAGTGATGATGACATTTGTCTATCACCTGATTTAAATGGTCTGTAGGCTGTAGATTCAAGTGATTTTTTAGACACTTTGTGTCCTTTTCTTTTCTGCTTCAGTTGCTGGTGGAATACTGTTAGTCATTTTGACCTTTTCCGAGTTTTGGAGATTCCGAGATTTTTCTCTTTCATTAATGTGGGAAAAACCTGTTGGGATTGATATAAGAGGAGACTACCAGGGACTTGTACTGAACTAAATTAAATAATTACTGTCTGCAAATTAATTCAACTAAAATCTCTAGCTAGGGTTGTAAATCCTAATTCCTCTTTTCCTAATGACAGACTGTGGGCTGTAAGGGACAGGTGGGGTGAATGACTTGTTGATAGAAGTTCCAGTCCACCTGTAGACAGGGATCTCACATCAGCTTGTATTTTATACAAGGATAAGATTTGATAAATTCAGTTATCTGACTGAACACTGGCTCTGTTTAAATCAGAGATTTAAACATACATAGTCTAACCTAGTACCATAACTTAACAGCCAATATGTACTTATACTATAAACAACAAATTAAATTGTAAAAGTATAATTAATGACCTTAAATGTAGTCTAAATACTTAACTAAGTACTAGATATTATATTCAATTAAATGTAACTATATGATAACTTATAAATAACTAAGCAAGCAATTGATAACTTAATTTATATATTCAAATATATATGCAGACATATTCACTTTATACAGTTAGCTTGACTGAATCTTTTCCAACGCTGTGGACACTTGTGAGGTTTTTACTTATTGAGGCTGAATTCTTTTCTGACAGAATGGACACTCATGAGGTTCAGTGCTTGGATAAGATTCACAGCTACACTACAATTTTAATAAACGTACCGATGTATGAGGCTTAGCCTCGCTTTTTAACCAACAGACAGATTTATTGGATATTAAAGTTACACAAGCATACAATTGGCCAATCATACACCAAATAACCCTCAATATACTTCTCTGCCAGTCGGGGTGCCTGTCTGACAAGTTTGCCAGACTGATTAACTCTCTTGTCGAGTTTAGGCACGATATTTTGCTACAGCGTTGCTGTATGATGATCTGGTAGCGTTGCTACGTGATTATCCTGCAGTTGCAGAAGAATGATTCGAGATAAAAGTTTATGAATGAAGGTGGAGGAAACCGTGTCACTGATCTCCACTATACACTCTATTTTATGTAATGTTCCAGGATTTTCCTTGTAGATATTGTCCAGGTACTCCCCCAGTTCTAGAGAGTATTCACTGGCGATAAAAAATATTAGATAAGGTGTCCTTGAGCTGGTAATGTTCGCTAAGGATCAGTCACTTGTTCACTCATTTGTAAACAAACGCGGAGTGCCGCTGGGCTTGTTGGTGGGCGCTTCACTCCCCCCCATCGCCCTACCATGCTCTCTGAGCACGGTAGCCTTCAATGAATATTGATTGATTATTTTTACAGTCTAGACTTATGATTAAGATAAGATGTGATTATAATATAATTAGATATAAGATTTAAAGATTATAAGTAGTATTTGAAAGTACCACTGAATCTTATTAAGGATTCGATTTTTAATCCTACCGGATGTTGAATCAATGTTCCAATAGTTTTTTAATTAAGAAGTCCTTCTAGAAGCTTCTGGATCCTTGAAAGATCATGTACAAAGTCACGTAGGCATCAAAAGGGCCCCTGTTGAGTACGTGTTCATGGTGCCATTGTCATCCAGGATCAAGCTATGTAATGAATCTTTAAAGATTCATTATATGATTTTGATACAATTTAGATATGATTTTGATATGATTTAGATATGATATAGAAATTATACATTTCTTAGATGATTATTAGATATGGTGGGTAAAAATTTCCCACATATATATATATATATATATATATATATATATATATATATATCCCATCCTCTCGCTGCCCACCACTGCCCCCACCCTCCTCATACCCCCTACATAAAACTTGGACTGACTACAGACTGTGATTTCAGCAGAAATCCGGTTGTGGGAAATTTTATCAAGTCAGGGTGGTCCAGTTGTTAGCGTCAATAGCTGGGTTTCTCTCGAATCCCAGCTACTGACTGGGATGAAGGGATTCGGGTTCGAATCACTTCAGAGCTCCAGTTGATTTTCTCACCTGGAAGGACAGTAAGACCACCACAATTGTTTGCTTAATAACCAACAAGTATACTTTAGTCCTAGACAATGTCCAGGACGAAAGTAAACATGGGGGTGCACAGTAAACATGGGGGGTGCACAGTAAACATGGGGGGTGCACAGTAAACATGGGGGGTGCACAGTAAACATGGGGGGTACACAGTAAACATGGGGGGTACACAGTAAACATGGGGGGTGCACAGTAAACATGGGGGGTGCACAGTAAACATGGGGGGTGCACAGTAAACATGGGGTGTGCACAGTAAACATGGGGGGTGCACAGTAAACATGGGGGGTGCACAGTAAACATGGGGGGTGCACAGTAAACATGGGGGGTACACAGTAAACATGGGGGGTGCACAGTAAACATGGGAGGTGCACAGTAAACATGGGAGGTGCACAGTAAACATGGGGGGTACACAGTAAACATGGGGGTGCACAGTAAACATGGGGGGTGCACAGTAAACATGGGGGTGCACAGTAAACATGGGGGGTGCACAGTAAACATGGGGGTGCACAGTAAACATGGGGGTGCACAGTAAACATGGGGGTGCACAGTAAACATGGGGGGTGCACAGTAAACATGGGGGGTACACAGTAAACATGGGGTGCACATTGTGTAGACTAAGAATTGGCCACACACTTCAACATTGAAATTTATGCTGTGAAAATATTTAGCTATCAGAGAGGAATCTAAATTCACGTTGTATGAAATGACAAATCAGATATATGAAATTCTTCCATTGCAACTATATTTCTCTTCTAGTAGTTAAATTACATAAGTATATATATTACCGAGTACAGTATTATCTTGTAATACCGAATCATTAATATTAGGTATTAACGACAGTATATGTATATATATGACTGCAATGAATAATATATTGTTAAAACATAGGTATTGCAGTACAAAAAAGTTGGCACTAGCTGTCATTATAACTAAAAGATGTGCAGGTTAGATGTAATTGTTATTGTAATAATTCCTGATGTTATCATTTTTGCGCTACCGCTCACAGGATGAGTATGGGGTGCACAATAAACTACCCCTCAGATGATGAGTATGGGGTGCACAATAAACTACCCCTCAGATGATGAGTATGGGGTGCACAATAAACTACCCCTCAGATGATGAGTATGGGGTGCACAATAAACTACCCCTCAGATGATGAGTATGGGGTGCACAATAAACTACCCCTCAGATGATGAGTATGGGGTGCACAATAAACTACCGCTCACACCTCTCGGTGTACACATGTCGTATTCATTTAAATCTGAACTATTATAAGTTTAGAGGTTGTGGCGGGGCATTGGAGGCAGCGAACACCGCTACTGCTGCACTTGCCTGCAATTCTTGTAACTGTAAATGACGAATGCTGCAGTTTTCTCACCATTGTTCCTAGTGAAGTACCTTGGTCGCCTGTCTCGCCACACTCTACGTGTGCTTACGGAAGATGTTAACATTTTTTTTATTGCAGGGGTATTCCTGCGCTGGCCCTTAGCCTCGGGCTGGTCCACGAGGAATTGCTCATTTCAGTCGCACTTATGCGGTGGATGAGTGTTTATGACTCGTATATTAACTTCAGTAAGGTTGTGTAATGTGCTGTTACACTAGAAGGTAGAAGAGGTGTTGACCCCGAGGCGAATTAACTCTTACTTTCCTAGGCTTAGAACTCTACACATGATACCGCTCAACTGCATCTTCCTATTTTCACACTTCCCAGGATCCTATGAAAGGGTCCTGGGCCCCAGGTCCTCTTGTAAAGTGTCTGTATCTTGGCCTGAGGTTATTACCAACCCTATTTTAGTGTCACCAATAAATTTTATATGTTGACTCTTATGTTTAAAATTGTAAATGATTAATACCCGGGCACCGAGGAATGGTGGCCGGGTATGATGAGTTTGTTTTTTCTTCCACAGTCGTGGCCACACATTTACAATGCTAATTAGCATATGTACATTTTCTTCTGTCTGCCATAGACAGGGTGAGAGATCTGTTAAACATATACTCCAGTGATTTATTGAACAATAAATCAGTGTGATTGTAAACTGGTACTATAGATGAGTGGCGTGTGAGTGACAGGAACACACAGTAACCAGTCAGGTGCTACACTTTAACTATCACAAAATAACTGAGCTTGACTGACGACCCACTTCCCCAGCGTGGGGGCGCATGGCCAACGGTACACCTAGGATCAATTTTTGGCATCACTATCCAATAGGTAAATGTTAATATTATTGATTTTACTGTTTTCCTTATTAATTAATACCGAGCTGAAAGGACTAGAAGCCTTGGGTGGCCATGAATTTAAAATATATATTTTTAAAACACTTTACTGTTTTTCAAGGTAAAAATTAATGTGTAACATTAGCTTTGAAGAAGGAAGTAGCTGCGTACGAAATGTTTACGCTAAAACAAAGTGTTTATACGTGGCTGATAAGTGGCTAACAAAGCCGGACTTGACAAAAATGTTGTTATAGATTCAGCTATCATAGATTCAGCTACTAGAAACAAGTTCCAAGTAGCACGGGCTATGGCGAGCCCGTAACTTACCTGGCACAGGAGCGGGGCAAGTAGCACGAGCTATGGTGAGCCTCTCCACTTGACAAAAACATTACCCTAATTTGTATACACTTCTGGCGAATGGCAGCAACAATAATCCCAGGTCATTATTATGTGGTAATTATCATTAATTAATTAAGTAACCATGTCTGATAGAGCAGCTGGTACTAGATCCAGGACGCAGCAATGACTGTTGTCTTAATATCCAGCTGGGGACAGGTTTGTACACACCCTCCCTGAGCAGGAAACACACCAACCTCCATATTAACCATTCCTCGACTTCCCGAACCACCTAGTTAATGTAACACTCGATACAACGTTAATTTGAACTATAATGAGGCTTTAGTAGGGTAATGGTCTGAGCTAAATAGCAAATTTATTGCAAAGTTATTTCCAGTAGATTAATTTCAGGTGTAACATGGTACTCGGAAGTGCGGGCAAGGTAAACACGATGGATCACTCTAACACACACACTCACACACTCTCACACTCACACACACACACACACACACACACACACACACACACACACACACACACACACACACACACACACACACACACACACACACCCTAATGATCCACTCATTGTAAGTCAAACAAGAGTACGCTTTTATTACTTGCAATAATTCACCTTGTTCAGTATTTTTTGTTTTGTTTGTAACTTCATCTAGATGACTGTTGAGAGTATAGCAGGCACGACTTAATGGTGCACGACCCAAGATAACCGTCCTAGGAGAAGCAGGCACGACTTAATGGTGCACGACCCAAGATAACCGTCCTAGGAGAAGCAGGCACGACTTAATGGTGCACGACCCAAGATAACCGTCCTAGGAGAAGCAGGCACGACTTAATGGTGCACGACCCAAGATAACCGTCCTAGGAGAAGCAGGCACGACTTAATGGTGCACGACCCAAGATAACCGTCCTAGGAGAAGCAGGCACGACTTAATGGTGCACGACCCAAGATAACCGTCCTAGGAGAAGCAGGCACGACTTAATGGTGCACGACCCAAGATAACCGTCCTAGGAGTTGGTCGCTTTGCCTCCAATGTCTTCCAGTATTTGCTGTACTGTTTCTTAACCACATATTTATTTTCATTTTCAGTTCCAAAAATGACTGTGTGGCAAAAATCTATAGTTTAGTGTGGGTTTTTAAGGGGTAGGAAGCAGTGAGGGAAGTGAGCACGGGGCAGGAATACGGGGCCAGGTTCGCTCTCCACAAGAGACTAACATGGTACTGTTCTAACATGGTGTATATACACCATGGTACTGTTCAAATTTGTCTGTAAATGTATTTTTAAGTACATGTACACACACACAGTCGTGTACTATTGTTTAGTAGGGGTGGGTATACTAACGACCCGGAGGGAAGTGCACTGGGACTTCTGAATCACTTTTGGTAAAATGATAAAAGGCTTACTAAGAGTATGCTGTCCTCTAGTGATGGTCTCTCCTCTTGCTCCACATTACCTTATTACCTTTAGGTTTTCATCTTCCTGCTGGAAAGTTGAGCTGAGATTTATGTACTTAATCCAAAGTTTAAGGGAATTTTATATATTTACTGTGCCAGTGATGGCGATGTTGCGGAATCAGATGATTGATTAATCAATCAGTCAATACTGACAGTAAAAGTGTTCAGTGCAGAACATAAACAAGTATTTCGGTAGCGGGAGAAGCGAAGCAGGTCCCGTGTGGGCTACGCCTGACCACTCAACACCACCATTAACATCCGGGCATACTCAATGTAGTCTCTATATACACACAGCATTAATAACACCGATGTGGCCCTGTGGATGTGTCTCCTAACCAAGCCACTCGCTTAGTTAGGAGTCCTCGACAAGCGACGGAACGTTTCTGTTTACCGAAAGGACCAGAAATCTGGTTTCCCTATGCACCTGTAATCTGTGCGCGCGTAGCAACCGGCTTTCTTAAATAATACTAACTGTGTCTAGCTGGGTAATGTAATTCTAATCAGCTTCCACATATACTTTATACACATACATATACATATAAACATATACATATATACATACATATATACACACACACACACGCACATAAATTTGTCTCATACTCTGACAGGGTGAGATAACTGATAGAAACTAGTGTGCAATTAAACACTTAAACCACTGAAGGTGATTAAGGTGCTTTTACAAGCTCAGGTTATATAGTTACATCACATACATACATTGTATAATGTATGCGATGTAACATGTAATTGACATTACAGGGTCACTCTTGGGGTACAAGTCCAATATATAAAGTGTTCCAGTACTCGTATAGTAATTACAGAGTTCAGCATACCTTAGGCCAGGAGGGCGAAAATCAGTCTACAATATAATGTTCAATTACGTGTGTGTTTTCTCCTTCACAAAGTTGACACATTGTGTACTCTACATTTGGGGTCTGAGAAAGCTGCCAGATACGTCTATATCCCAGGCGTATTCTGGCCACTATAACATCACATTGCCGAGTTCTTGCTCTATTAGTCCCATATGTGAATGTCTCCTCACGATATCTATCATAATATTTAATGCTACAACTTTCAGGTCTGTGAATTTGTTAGGTCGGTGAGATTTTCATTAGATATATAAGTATTCTCTTCGTCACTGCTAATGAAACACCCATATCAATTTCTACCACTGGTTTTCTACAGGCTGTCTTAGCAAGCATATCAAGAGTGTCATGCCATACTACATGTGAGGGGTTGGGGAGGGAGGGTGGAAGGTGCCCCCAGGAAGCAGCCCGTGACAGCTGACTAACACCCAGGTACCTATTTTACTGCTAGGTAACAGGGGGATAGAGTGAAAGAAACTCTGCCCATTGTTTCTCGCCGGCACCTGGGATCGAACCCGGGACCACAGGATCACAAGCCCAGTGTGCTGTCCGCTCGGCCGACCGGCTTCCTTGGGGAGGGGAGATAGGGGGCGAGGTGCACACAGAGGTTGTAAGAGGGAAGGCAGCTAACATAAGCCGCTCATAGTAACAATGGACATGCCTCCCAGCCGTGAAGATGAACCAGACAAAGGTGGAGGTGTTGGCTCCGAGGTCACGGCCGTCACCCTCATCTGAGTCACTAGCCACGTCGCCGCTGGCTGTTTACACGTGGACTCAGCAGCGCCAGTGACTCTCGATGGTAGCCCTCGATATTTACCCTAGAGGGTAACTTGAGACTCCTAAAGTATAAGTAGTGGCAGGTATTTAATTAAACACGTCATTTCGCACGTAAAGACGGTTCTTCAACGGATTGTTTGTGGTATTAAAACCCATCTTGTCCCAACCCAACCAACATAAACTAATCTAGGATACCCTGAGCCAGACAAACTTAATGGTGATTAAGGTTTTCAGTTTAGAAAGCGTGACAAGTGAGTAACACGTGCGTTAAACGATTCAATATAATTCTGATCGATTTAGGACTGTATTAAAGTTGAGACTAGTATTCGATATATTTAAAATTGATTAAATTAATAAATGTATGAAATTGCAGGCGATGAGTCACAATAACGTGGCTGAAGTATGTTGACCAGACCACACAACTTGTGGAACTTGTGAAACTTGTGTAAGGAATCTTTCAGAACCCTGTATACCACTTATGTAAGACCAATCCTGGAGTATGCAGCCCCAGCCTGGAGTCCATACCTAGTTAAACACAAGACAAAGTTAGAGAAGATTCAGCGGTATGCCACCAGGCTCGTCCCGGAACTGAGAGGATTGAGCTACGAGGAAAGGCTAAAGGAGCTGAACCTCACATCCCTGGAAAACAGAAGAGTAAGGGGAGACATGATAACCACCTACAAAATTCTCAGGGGAATTGACAGGGTGGACAAAGACAAACTCTTCAGCACGGGTGGGACACGAACAAGGGGACACAGGTGGAAACTTAGTACCCAGATGAGCCACAGAGACGTTAGAAAGAATTTTTTCAGTGTCAGTAGTTAATAAATGGAATGCACTAGGAAGTGATGTGGTGGAGGCTGACTCCATACACAGTTTCAAATGTAGATATGATTGTGGGAACCGACCTGTGAGATTTATATTTATTTAATTTATATGAATTTATATTTACGTTAATTTATATACTTCGATAGCAATTTGTATAATGATAAGTGGACTGTATTTCTGCAATAATCTCATAATCTCACAAATCGATCCTCTACACATTAGGGGGGGGGGTTTATAAATTAATATATATGCAGCCAATCAAACTACAAAACTACATACATTGAAAAGGTTCCTTATCTTATAGTACAGCAGGTTAGTCCACCAGGTATAACTAAGGTGTAGACACCAAATTATCCTCTTTGAGGTAGCTTCCATCACCCAGTAACTGGAGCACAAAGTCTTCCTCGTCTTGACCTGTCAAAAGGGCGCTAGCTGATAAAGCCAGATTCTATATATGACAAGCTATATCAGAGAAAACACTATACATGGAACATAAAGGCCTGGCTTAATTACCTTTAGTTTGAGGCGATTTCGTGATCTAACCGGTTCACCCTATATCCTGACATTAATGGCCATAAATGAATGATAAACGGGTTTCGGATAGACTTAACTTGAATTGTAGACATCGTGTTGGAGATGGTACCTTTGGTTTCCATAACACTACGTCCAAGTAAATTTAACAGGAGCCGAATTTGCTCCCATGTGAGCCTCTGGTCTCAATATAAACAATGGCTGTTTAACACTCCATACTATTGACGTTACTGGCCGACATTGTCCAGAATGATAGGAGCCGAATTTGCTCCACACGTCTCGGAGGTGACACAACAATGGCTCCCCCCTTCCCCACTCCCGCCTGGCTTACATTGTCCAGATTTCCAAAGGTGATAGAAGGGTCACATTTACTCTACTTTAATATTAATAATTAAGTTAATTTATATGAGATGTTTTATGATGGTAAAGTCCAAAGACTAATGTATTTAAGAATAATTCCCAGCAGAATAGCTGGTGAATTATAATAGTATGTGGTGATATCCCGTTTTCTTTAGACGGTAATTCCACTACAAGTTACGTTTTCTATGGGTAACTTGTTGGTAATACAGCTATTATCTGTATGATTATTAAATGGTGTCGGATTTTCCGACAATGATAGAGCCCAGTAGGCTCAGGAATCTGTACACCAGTTGATTGACAGTTGAGAGGCGGGACCAAAGAGCCAAAGCTCAACCCCCGCAAGCACAATTAGGTGAGTACACACTAGAAAGTGAAGGGACGACGACGTTTCGGTCCGTCCTGGACCATTCTCAAGTCGATTCACAATCGACTTCAGGATGGTCCAGGACGGTCGACAAAGAGCATTGTTTAAATAAATAGCCGACATGGGTTGAAAATAGAGGGGTAAGGTAGGTTACAGGGAGTTAATTAGGTAGTGCTTAATTTTTATCTTAAACTGGTTGAGAGAGGTACAGTCTTTAACATGATTGGGAAGGTCATTCCACATTCTGGGTCCCTTGATTTGTAGAGCATTTCTACTTTAAGTCGTACTCTAGGAATATCAAAAAGGTATTTGTTTCTGGTGTGGTGCTCATGGGTTCTGTAACAACCTTCAGTGAAGCTTTTAAGGTCAGGATTGGCATTACAGTTCAGCGTTTTATATATATATATATATATATATATATATATATATATATATATATATATATATATATATATATATATATATAATACACATGAGAGGATGTGCAGTGACTTAATATCCAACATATTCAGAGATTTGAGAAGGGGTACCGAGTGATGTCTGGGGCCAGAGTTGGATATTGTCCTAACAGCAACTTTGTAGTGTGTGGTTTGGTCAACATATGGAAGCTATCTCTATCAATATCTTTAAGGCCAATTTCGACAAAGAATTGTAGCGTCAGAATAATTGAATGTAAGGCAACAGGTAAAATGAGGGTAGTAGGCGGGGCCAAGTGAGCTAGACCTGACTCCTCCCGTAGTCACAGCTAGGTAAGTACAGGAAGGCCACGCTGATGACGTCATAGTTTGTTTACTTTCAACAGGTGACGTCACGATGACCAGCAGATGACCTCCCTGTCCCCCGTCCTCACCCACAATACTCCATCCCTTCCTGGCTTCCTTTCTCATTCCCTCCTTTACTTCCTTTCTTCCTTCCTCACATCTTTCTTGCTATCCTTCCATCTTCACTCCCTCCATCTCTGTCTTCCTTAGCTCCCTCTGTTGCTTCATTATTCCTTCCTTCTTGCCTCCTCTCTCACAATTATGGCAACCACCTCTCCCCGCCTTACTCACTCCTCTCTTCCTTCCTAACTACCATATCCTTCTCTTCTTCTTCACTTACACTCTATTTTCTTCCATTGCGCTTTTCTCTCATAGGAATCATCTCACATTCCTCTTAACTCCGCTAGTACTAAAGCTACGACCTCCTGCCACACCACCTACCTCCTGCCACACCACCTACCTCCTGCCACACCACCTACCTCCTGCCACACCACCTATCATCTTCCTGTGTCTGGGGATGGATGACTTGGAGGAGCAGACGACACGGTACATCGTGGGCGGCGTCTCCCTCACTACCCACCACGTCTCTCTTCCTGATGCTACCCCTACGTCCCCACCAGGTGAGCCATAGCCTCCCCCCCCACCAGGTGAGCCATAGCCTCCCCCCCCCACCAGGTGAGCCATAGCCTCCCCCCCCCACCAGGTGAGCCATAGCCTCCCCCCCCACCAGGTGAGCCATAGCCTCCCCCCCCACCAGGTGAGCCATAGCCTCCCCCCCCACCAGGTGAGCCATAGCCTCCCCCCCCACCAGGTGAGCCATAGCCTCTCCCCCCCACCAGGTGAGCCATAGCCTCCCCCCCCTACCAGGTGAGCCATACCCTCCCCCCCCCCTACCAGGTGAGCCATAGCCTCCCCCCCCCACCAGGTGAGCCATAGCCTCCCCCCCCACCAGGTGAGCCATAGCCTCCCCCCCACCAGGTGAGCCATAGCCTCCCCCCCCCACCAGGTGAGCCATAGCCTCCCCCCCACCAGGTGAGACACCTTATCCACCCCCCCACCATGAGAGATCCTATT
Organism: Procambarus clarkii; assembly: GCF_040958095.1. NCBI lineage: Eukaryota > Metazoa > Arthropoda > Malacostraca > Decapoda > Cambaridae > Procambarus > Procambarus clarkii. The sequence continues at coordinate 2,825,340 of NC_091174.1, forward strand.
GATTGATTACTGTTCGCTCACACTGTTTTCATGTCCTAATATATCTTCTATAACATAGACATAATGGTTTTCTCGTAATAATTATTGGGTAATAATATGTGTGAGGTTTGTGTGTGTGTGTGTGCAGGTGCCGGGGAAGGCGTGACTCCACCCAGCAACACCAGCAGTGTGGGCGGCGTATACCTGCGGTCGGCGCCGTGGGTGGTGCCGCTCCTGGCCGCAGCAGCGACTAACGCCGCCGCCATCCTCGCTTTTGAGGTGGGTCATGTTGCTCATGCAGTCGGGATATCCTTATTGGTTGAAACACTAATAAGGTTTATAGTAGTTTCAGTGGGCGACTTAGGTCAGAAGCTACGAATGGTCCTTAATTCCTCTCCTGTGTTCGAATTCTCAAATTCATTCAGGAACATTATTGCTTATTAAGTTCAACCCATCCTATGAATTGACAGTACTGTTCAATACTAAGTGTAATAAGTACATTTCTTTACTGTCATACATAGTACATAATTGTACTTATGGGGCTGTTACATTTACCTCCCCATTTATTCTCCTCATTTTCTGTTAAGACATTCAGAATTTTAGGATGAAATTTTCAAGTTTAATTTGCTATACACAAGTTTTTAATATCAGGAATTTCTTTTTCAGTTTTATTAAACAATAGTTATTTTATAAAATTTTTTTTAAAATATCTTGAGTTACTTTACAATTTATTGATATATTTTAGTTTTGTTTTATAAAACTGTAATATCAATATAGCTATAGGTTAAGTAGTAATTGTAATTAAGAAGCAATAAAATGCTTGTCTTCAAACACTAAGCAGGTTAGGTTAGGTCGTGGTTTCTATTCAGCCTTTCAGGTAAACTCAAATATTCACAATATATATTTATTTAGATTAGATTTTTTATTCAGGTAAAGGTACATACGTTGAAGATGAGTTACAAACATAATGTTGGATTTAAAGATAGAGCTAGTACAGTACATACAATACCCAAAGCCACTAGTACACACAGCGTTTCGGGCAAGGTGAGGGGGGCCGGGAACACTTATACTAAAACTTAATAGTAATTGAGTTTAAAGTATAAATTGTGTTGAAAAAAATGTAAAATAAACAATGGTGGGGGGGACATGGCTGAAAATAGCAATTTTACAAGTTGGTCAACAAACAGCATTGTTTAAAATAAAGACATGGGTTGACATTTAGAGGTAAAGTAGATTACATGGAGTTTATTAGGTAGTTTGTAGTTTTTATCTTAAACTGGTTGAGAGTTACAGCTTTTGACATGATTGGAAAGGTCATTTCACATTCTGGGTCCTTTGTTTGACTATTTGATAGTACGGTTTAATACTAAGTCAAAATAAGTACAATTCCTGACTATGAAAAGTACATAATTGCACTTACTTGTGCTGTTACATTTACCTCCCCATTTTTGGAGGATGGGCTGATTAAGTTTCATCACTTCGTGCACTTGCCTGACCTCTCATTACCTGAGCATTCCAACTACACCAATTCTCTTGAACATACCATGGCCTCCTCACAGAGGCAAATGCAGTAGTTGGAGCTGTAGCGAGTATATTATGTCAATAATGTACTCGCTTGGCGACTGCAAACCCAACCCTTTTCGGGTCGGGGACGAAGGCATTCGAGCTGGTTCCTCCTACCGAGGCTTCTGGGTCCCACCAGCAGCCCCCCCCTTCTTTTCAGACTTTTCCCTGGACTCTGCCTTTTCTTCAGGAGTAGAGGGTATGGAGGACTGCTCTGCCCCGGGTCACGACTTGGGGGATCCCAGGGCTGGGGAGGAGTCGGCCTGAGGGCCTTGGGCCCCATTTGATCCTGCTTGGATGTTGGTGCCCTCTTTGCAGGGCTTGTTGTTGCAGGGGGAGGGGTTTTCTTACCTCCCCCCTTCCCTGTATGAGTATGATTTGGGGTTTTGTTCACTTGTCACAAGTGAAATGGGAACCAGAGCATTTGCTATAACAGACGTCATTAGTACAGCCAAGGGAGGTATGGTGAAAACCCTTACAACGAAAGCACCGAGTAGGACGGGTACATACACATCCAATTTATGGAGGAAGTCATTAATCCAAACCCGATTGGGGGAACGGGGAGAGTCAAGAAAAGTAAGGAGGGCAGTGCCTGTGTCACACAGGTCTCCATCAATCTGACGCATAAATTTCTTAACACCAAAGATCGGAAAATCAGCATCCTGCAGTTGTGCCTTGATGCCGTCCGCACTAACTTCAACAACATGCCGGACCACATATCGTACCAAATGGTCACCCAAAGGCGTATAACAATGGACCTTGTAACCATAAATATTAGTAACGTCCGAACGCACCAAGTCCCCGGAGGAAGCTTGGTCCACTGCAATCAAGTTCCTGCATTTATTCGGCCTGAAATCGTGCACCTTGATCTTAAAGAATTCGTGAATGGCTTGATAGAAAAGACTTTGTGCCTACTATTTCCAAAAAAGCTCTGTTCAGTGGGTGTATCAGCATCAAGGGCGATGATGAACGTACGTAGGCCCGGTCCGTCTAATTACCACAAGCTACACAAGCTTCAGAAAGCTTCCTGGCATTACGTTAGTAATGAATAAATATTATATATTTACTCATTATAATGTTGGTGCTGAATGTACAACACGAAAAAACATAATTTTAATCTGAAAAAGTATCTTTTTATAAAGAAATTAGACGAAAATAAAAAGCTGGTGACGCCAAATAAAGTAGACGATCCAAGCTTCGGTTAGGTTAGGGTAGGTTAGGTTAGGTCAGCCTAACTTAACATATCATATTTATTCATTACTAACGTATTGCCAGGAAGCTTTCTGAAGCTTGTGTAGCTTGTGGTAATTAGATGGACCGACTGTTACTACTATTCCCCCCCCCCCCCAAAAAAAAAACACACACACACACACACACCGGAAGCAGCCCGTGACAGCTGACTAACTCCCAGGTACCTATTTACTGCTAGGTAACAGGGGCATTCAGGGTGAAAGAAACTTTGCCATTTGTTTCTACCTCGTGTGGGAATCGAACTAGCGCCACAGAATTAAGAGTCCTGCACGCTATCCACCAGGCTACGAGGCCCCCATTACCTGAATAAACATTTTATTTATTATTTATTTACTGAAGGCTTGGTTTCTTGTAGGTGTATGTGTTGGTACGGGCGGCTCATGGAACACCCTCCCGACGACACCTATTCCTGGGACAGTGTCTGCTGGTGGGCCTTCTGCTATGCTCGCTCTCAGGCCTTCCCATCGTCCTCACCCCCACACCACTATCCTGCGCCGCTATAAGGTACACTATGACATGTTGCTTCATCGTCATTATGAAATACTATAAGATGCTGGTTACAGTTTTGTTGGAACTCATAACTTTAGGTCCTGTACTTGTGAATGATCAACCAGCAGAAATGTTAAATATCTTGCTTAATATCAAATTGATGCCCAAGATACCTTAATGCTTAATGATATTTTCCCGATATCCTTAAAAAAAACAAGAGTGACGCCAGTTCATAAAGGAGGCGAGACAGCTCACATAAAAAATTACAGACCAATATCAAATCTACCTATACTTTCAAAAATATTTGAAAAAATTATCTGCACACATTAGTTTGCTTAATATAATTTACACAGCCCTTGACAAAAATGGGTTCCCAATTTGCCTCTTCATTTACCTGAGAATGACCTTTGATACTGTAAACCATAACTATCTCTTACTTAAACTTCGCCACTATGGTATCCAAGGCCTTGCTCTGGACTATTTTCATTCCTATCTCAGTGACAGACACCAATATGTAGCCAGCAATAGCATATACTCCCCCACTCTACCATTGACAGTAGGAGTGCCACAGGGCAGCATCTTAGGATCTCTCCTATTTCTTATATACATCAATGATTTGCCAAATGTTTCTAACATTATTAAACCTATACTATTTGCTGACGATACTACCTTCATCTATTCTGACCCCAACCCCCACACACTAAATAATATTGTCAACAATGAATTAAAAAAAAAAAGTCCACTTATGGATGTCTACCAACAAACTCTCACTAAATATAGAAAAGACCTACTACATTTTATTTAATAGTAAATCATCAAATCAAATTCAACTTTAGATAGACAATGTTAACATTAGCAATAAAAATGAGGGGAAGTTCCTTGGCCTATACATATAATTGAACTGATACATATACATATATAGACTGAACTTCAGCACCCACATACAACACAAAGCCCAAAAAGTCTCAAATGGTTGGTATACTTTCTAAAATCAAATATTTTTATGTTCCTCACTCTGCTCTTCTCTCATTATACTACACACTTATCTATCCCTATCTTACATATGGTACAGTATCTGTGCATTGGGCTCAACCACTGCAAACTACCTCAAGCTCATCATCACCAAATGTGTGCCCAAGCCATTTAATTTCACCGTTGTAATCACTGCCATCTTCTTATATCATGGTTGTTATGTTGAATGCAAATTTTACTACAATCTACCTGGAAATAATCCTCAAATTATGTTACAATGTACCTGTTGATAATCCTCAAATTTTACTAAAATGTACCTACTAATTTTCTTCAAATTTTCTTACACTATACCTGTTAATTTACGTTCCCTGGAATTCTTAGTGTGTGTGGTTCTCTGAGGATTTCATTTTGTACAAACACACTTTGAAACTTTTTGTTTAATGTTTCACACATTTACTTTTCATTTTCCATGAATTTGTCTCCCATTTTCAATCTCTAAATATTATCCGTTACCTACAGCTTGCTTTTAATGAATTTATAAAAAAGGCCTGGATCTGATTTACATTTGTCTGCTATATCCTTCTCAAAGTTCCTCTCTGCCTCTCTCCTTGCTTTCGTGTATTTGTTTCTTGCATCTTTGTATCGCTGGTATGTTTGAGGGCTTGGTCTCTCCCTATAATTATTCTATGCTTGTGACTTTTGGTCTCTGGCCCCCTTGCAATTTCTGTTGAACAAACTCTGTTTCCTAGGTCTGCATCTGTTTTGGTATGATGAATACAATGAAGGACCCTTCATCGTATATTTTACAAAATTTGGCATACATCTCATTTACTTCCTTGCCTAGCAATAAGTCTCTCAAAGATCCTGGTGTACAGGTTCCTGAGCCTATTGGGCACTATCATATCTACATTTGAAACTGTGTATGGAGTCTGCCTCCACCACATCACTGCCTAATGCATTCCATTTATTAACTACCCAGACACTGAACAAATTCTTTCTAATGTTTCTGTGGCTCATTTGGGTACTCAGTTTCCACCTGTGTGGAAACTGATATTCCTGCACGGGCCCTAAGCCCTTCGAGGAATATCCCTGAAAAAGAAAAAGAAAAAAGTTATATTGTTCTCAGTTTACTTTGGAAATTACGAAGATAGTTATCAAATTCCTTCAGTAATAAGTAGTCACAAAATTAGATTTTATTATTTTTAGTACAATAAAGACAGAAGTTGCTTATAGGATACCACTTCCTGCTTTTATATTTTTAACTTGCCAAGGCTGGTGAATATAAATTAAATCTCTTATAAAATCTTTTAATCTTTTCTGCATTTAGAGCAGTTGGAAAGATGATGCAGTTATTTAATCTATTTCTGTTTCATGTCATGTCAAAAGTGAAGATTTGAAAATATGTTCAGAATTTTTAGGCAAAAAATCCCATTTCGGTTTCAACCTCTAGTTGAGGTGCAATTGGGTTATAGTACTATTTAACTACATCTAATAAATGTTGGCTATATTTTAGCTGATTAGTAGGGAAGAATGAGTTGATTGCTTCAATTTGGAGAATGTTGTAGATAGGAGAGTGCATTAACTACCCTTGAGAGTAAGATTTGTGGATGTGTGGGCATTTTTTTTTTTTTTTTTTTTACACAACTGTGGATACAAGTACTGTACAAACTACCCCATGTACTGACTCCTGAGAGCTTTCCTTTCCCATTGCTCATGTTAAGCTTTCCCCAGTAGTTTTTCATGGAACACAATCCAGTGATCAGTTAACAATCAGGTATCCATTTACTACTGGATGAACAAAGGCAAACATTTATGGATTGGCAATCCTCTCTGGCCAGGACTTAAATTGATAGGTAACTAATGATAGTTAAGTAGTTGAACCAAGACCAAATTGCTCAATAGGTGCGGGATGAGTGTTACCATTGCACCACCAGACAGCTTGTAACTAGTTGTATATTGCTTTGCCTTTTGAACATTGTTATCTAATTCCTGAACTCATTATGTGACTAACCTTTCCACCAGCACCCACAAGATGGGTATCGGGTCAAACTAAGTAAACTGATGGTGTGTGATGGGCACAGGTTACTGGTTGGGGTGTCGAGTGCTTTGGTGTTCGCAGCCCTACTCGTCAAGTTTGTCTTCCTCATCTCCCTCAACTCTGGTGTCTACCTGCCAGCCTACTACCAAGGTCTCCTACTTTTTTTCATCGTCCTGGTGCAGGTCAGTTTTGTCTCCTCACTTATAACATAAGAATCGGTAAAACATAAGAATAGATAAGAAATAATAAGACTGCAGACAGCTTACTGTATTAACCCCCAAGCTGCTAAGGGCTATTTGGTCTTTGTCACCCACAGGCGCATAAAAAAAAAAATTCCTATAAACCTGTTAATTTGTGTTCCCTGATCACGGGAAAAATAACAACAAAATTGTAAGTGGCATATTTTGGCCGCAATTGGGCGGGGAAGTCTGGCAAAAAAGAACCGCTGACTGAGCAAGCATTGGAGGAGTTTTGCTTTGCCCCAGCTGTCAGGCGGGAGTTGCCACAAAGATATAATTACTTAATTATTTCAATGTCTCTGATTGATTTTTTACTTAGTTTTTTGCTGTAATACAAATACAAATATTTATTCAGATAGAGTACATACGTACAAGGTGAAATACAAAAGTTGATGGATTTATAGATAGAGCTAGTATATACAATGCCTAAAGCCACTATTATGCAAAGCGTTTCAGGCAGGAAAAACACTAAGACTAAAACTTAATACTAATTGAGATTAAAGTATAAAATGTGTCGAGAAAATATAAAAATAAAAAGGGGGGGGGGGGGGGAAACACGGCAGAAAAAAACAAAAATACAATTTAGTCAACAAACAGCATTGTTTAAAATCGTAGACATGGGTTGACATTTAGGGGTGAGGTAGGTTACATTGAGTTAATTAGGTGGTACTTAGTTTTTATCTTAAAAAAAATCTTTTATCTTTTTTTTTTTTTTTTTTTTTTTCTTTTAACTGGTTGGGAGAGGTACAGTCTTTAACATAATTGGGAAGGTCATTCCACAATCGAGGTCCCTTGATTTGTAAAGCATTTCTAGTTTGATTTAGTCGTACTCTTGGAATATCAAATAGATATTTGTTTCTGGTGTGGTGCTCATGGGTTCTGTTACAATCTTCTAGGAAGCTTTTAAGGTCAAGATTGACATTACAGTTCAGCATTTTATAAATATAAAATACACATGAGAGGATGTGCAGTGACTTAATATCTAACATATTCAGAGATTTGAGTAAGAGTACCGAGTGATGTCTGGGGCCAGAGTGAATAATTTTGTTTCTGAAGTTGGGATGTAAAGTGAGGGACAACTTTGCCCTTCCACCTGAGTGCTTGTGGGTCATATAAAAAACTTGGGCTGGCTTCAGTAGAGGCCTCCAGACTTCGTGTTTTCAGTAGGAGTCCAGTTGTATGATTTGAACAAGTTTCGATGGTCCAGTGGTAGGGTATACGGCTGGCAATGTCTTGGTCGTAGGTTCGCGCCACCTTACAGCCTTAGTAGATTTTCTCATTAATATTCTAGTATATCATGTTAGTGTGATTTTTTGTATTATTATTATTATTATTATTATTATTTATTATTATTATTATTATTATTATTATTATTATTATTATTATTATTTATTTATTTAGGATAAAAACCCATACTTGTATATTTGTGAAATTATTGTGCAGAAATTATACCAAGTCTTTTGCACTCTCCTGAGTGCTTTGTCAGTGTCTTGTTTGTGGTTAAGATGATTAGATCTTGAGATGTAAGTCATATTGAGATGCAAGTCTCATCTTAACTATAAACTTGGACTTTGACAAAGCACTCAGGAGAGTGCAAAAGACTTGGTGTAATTTCTTTACATAAATTTCACAAATACACAAGCATGAGATTTTATCCTATGTTATTATGTCTGTGAGAGGGCATTACCTTCACTTATTATTATTATTATTATTATTATTTATTATTATTGTGTGTTAGCAGGTAAGCATCAACATACAGTGGCAGTGGTCACAGCCGGCAGGGGTGACTATGGTGAGGGATCATGACACTGGAGACATTCAAATCTCATGCGTCGCACCTTACAGACATTTTCTTCTCTCCCTCATTTATGTCATCATGCTCATTATTGCGGTTGCTGCACTAGCTGCTAAGGTAAGTTTGAGCCTAGTTTAATATTTGTCTGTGTAATTACCCAAGTGTAGTTACAGGATGAGAGCTACGCTTGTGGTGTCTTGTCTTCCCAGTACTTTTTTTTTTTTTTTATTTACCTATTATTTATATTTACAAGAAGGTACATTGGGTTTGTGAGAATACCTAACATTTATGTCTTAACATTCTTGCAAAGCCACTAACACACAAAGTATTTTGGGCAGGCTCTTAATCTAACAGATAATTATAAGTAGGTAATTTGTAGGAAAATTTGAAGAATATTAATAGGTACATTACATTACATTGTACAGGTACATTACATTGTAGGAAATTGTATTGCTTTACAATGTACATTACACTGGAGAAAAAATTAGAAGAATATGAATAGGTGCATTATAGTAAAATTAGATTGTAAGATTATAGATTGTAAAACATTGTAATGCAATAATAATAATAATAATACTGATGATGATGATAATTTATTTGCAAGAACAATAGGTTGGTGAGATTACATGAGATTGGTATTTTTACATTCATGTAAAGCCACTAACATGCATAGCATTTTGGGCAGGTCCTTAATCTAATATTTCAGGTAAAATGAAAAGGTACTAGTACTTATATATAACCTGTGTATATGGTGCAATAACCGCAAAACTATGTTTATTGTTTTATGAACATCATAATTGAATCACTAATATGCACACCATAATTTTGAGTATAGCGATGGTTCACACATTTTATTTTATAAATATATCACACTACACACTATTGAATAATATTACTGCAAAAAACTAAGAAAAAATCAAGCAGAGACATTGAAATAATTAGGTAATAATATCTTTGTGGCAACTCCCGCCTGTCTGCTCCGCCCCAGCTGTCCTCATCTGGCGCATGCTCTGTCAACGCCTGTTTCTTGTTCGACTTCCCTGCCCTATTGCGGCCAAAATATGTCGCCTAGGATTTTTTTTTATTTTACCCGTGATCAGGGAACACAAATGAACACTTTTATAAGACAAAAGAATTTTTTGGAATTTTCTTTTTTTGTTGCACCTGTCGGTGTTGCAGGCCAAAAAGCCCTTAGCGGTTTAAGAGTTAATGAAACCCTTGAAGTATTCATCACTTATTGACACTTCAATGGACAATGATGAATCCATTGCATTGACTATTATTGTTTTGAATCTCATCTGCTTTTGTTTAGGCAGCCCTTTCTCAGAACTTCCTCAGATTTTTGTTTTTCTTAAACTCCACTCTCCCCCTTGTATTACTGATATTTGTATATTTATAGTACTGGAAACGCCACTTGTGTAGCTCACACCGACACTACTAGTCTGGATAATGAATTTTAGTTAAATAATTTGCGATCCACCCGAATCCTTCCCCTGTCCTGAACCAATGATTTTCTCAGATATATCATGTTATTGTGACTTTCTTGTGTGTGTATAAGCTCCACCTCTTCCTAAAAGCATTAACAGATTTCTTAGACATTATGCAGTGCATTATATAAAAGCATAGCATGGAACCTCAGCTTGTCTTTCATGATATTTCTTCTGTGTCCACCCCAAGTGTCGTGGGATCCGTGAGAACTACCGGGAAGCGGCATATATAGGAGCAGCTGTTGGTTTGGTGCTTCCGCTGTGGCTGGCCTGGACATTGGTTGGCCTCATCCTTCCTATGCCTCACCAACCGGCATGCCTCGGCTTTGGTATTGTTGCAACTGCCACAGTCATTTTTGTCATCATGTTCATTCCGAAGGTTAGTGGTGTACAATGTGTCTGGGGTCAGTAGTGATAGGAGTCGGCAGTGAAAGGGGAATCGACAACAGTAGTGATGGGTTGGTGCCACTGGTATGAGAAATCATGCTTAGTGGTGACAGGGATCTGGCTTGATTTAATTACAAAAAGGGTTGGCCCAATTTTGGAGAGTTCTCAAAACATTTATATACTGTAGTCTGAATCTATTCCATGCAAGACAACATGGTTGGGTTAACTGTAAAACCCTGGCTTGGCTCTAGTTGGGGCCTCCAAGACCTCCCAGAGAACTCGATAAGAGTTCTGGGTTGGTAGACTTTTTGTACTATCGTGGCCGAGTCAGTTAACCCTTAAACTGCGCAACACATCATATGACGTGTTGGGTAATTGACGCAAAAATGCGCATCACGTCATATGACATTTTGGAGTACTACGCAAGATTTAAACGACCCCCGGATACACGGGGTTCACATCACCTTCCTCAGGGCTCTCGTAAACAGACACCATTTAAAAAAAAAAATCTTGGGCAACATTCCCGGGTGTGAGGGCCACAGTACTGAGTGAGCCACCAAGACTGGCAAATGCAGCATGAGCACAGCGTTGTTGTTCAGCTTGTGACCACAGCATCGCCTAAAAATGTAAAAAATATACGTATCTGGTATTATTTAGCAATGATATTATTACAGAAGACCTCTGACTGTGATAAAAATGCCCAGGATTCTGATAATAGCAGGATTGTTGATAATTTGCACTGTGCTGTGGGAGGAGTAATGTTGAGGGTGAGAGGGCTGTAGTGTTGTCTGCCGAATCTGTGTGGCCACCTGTTGCTGTCTGCACTTACTATACCAGCTTAGTGGTTTGCTATGGTGAATAAAACGTGCAGATACTTGTATATAACATCTGTATAGAGTGAATAAAAGCAAAAACAGTATGCTGGGAGGAGAATGTTGGCGAGTGAGGGTGTGGTGAGGGAGGGAGTGGCGGCTAGTGGCTGGCTGGTGTGCCGGCCACTCCTTGCTGCTTTTTGACTCGGCATACCAACTTAGTGGTTCGTTATGGTGAACACAAATGTAGATACTTATATATAACATGTATACATTGTGTAATAACAGCAAAAGAAGTGTTGGGAGAAGCCATTTTGGTGAGGGAGGTGGCAACATCTGCATGATTTGTCATTCTGTGTTAGGGTGGCCACTATGGTCCATCATACACTCTAAAAACCAAGGCAGGGAACACCAGTGAAATTCCGTCCATTGTATACAAGAGCGCCTCCCATGCCCTTGCGCCATCCATAGCCCTACAGTTCAACAAATCTATAGTGTGTCACACCTTCCCTGATATCCTTAAAAAAAGCAAGAGTAACGCCAGTCCATAAAGGAGGCAATCCAGCGGACATAAACAATTATAGACCAATATTAAATCTACCTATTCTATCAAAAATATTTGAAAAAATTATCTAAAACAGCTCTATTCCTTCCTCGTAAAACTTGACATACTCAGCCTCTGCCAGTTTGGCTTCCGGTCCCAAAAGAGCACCAAAGATGCAATCATTAGTGTCCTTGACGTAATCTACTCGGCCCTTAACAAAAATGAGTTTCCGATTGGACTCTTCATTGACCTGAGAAAAGCCTTTGATACTGTTAATCACAACTACCTCTTACTTAAACTCCAGCATTATGGAATCTGAGGCCTTGCCCTGGACTATATCCAGGGCAAGGATATAGTCCAGGGCAAGGATATATATCATTAAAAGCTAGCTGCAGGTAAAAGATAATACTCAGAGGTTGAAAATGGGGGGACAGATACACAGAAGATGAAAAGGAAATGTGTGAAACATTAAACGAAAAGTTCCAAAGTGTGTTTGTACAAAATAAGATCTTCAGAGAACCAGACACAATAATTCCAGAGAACAACATAGAGCATATAGAGGTGTTTATAGAGGAAGTGGAAAATATGCTACTGGAGCTAAGTAAGAACAAAGCAGTTGGCCCAGATGGTTTTTCACCATGGGTTCTGAGAGAATGTGCATCTGAGCTCAGCATTCCACTTCACCTGATCTTTCAGGCATTGCTGTGTACAGGAGTCGTAGCAGACGTGTGGAAAAAGCTATTATAGTTCCAATCTACAAAAGTGGCAGCAGGGAAGACCCTTTCAGTTATAGACCTGTATCATTGACAAGTGTAATAGTGAAAATATTGGAAAAAATAATAAAAACTAAATGGGTAGAACATCTGGAGAGAAACGATATAATATCAAGACAGATAGTATGGTTTTCGTTCAGGAAGATCCTGTGTATTGAATTTACTCAGTTTCTATGATCGAGCCACAGATTTTACAGGAAAGAGATGGTTGGGTTGAGTGCATCTATCTGGACCTAAAAAATGCTTTCGACAGAGTTCCACATCAAAGGTTCTGGAAATTGGAAAATATTGGAGGGGTGACAGGTAAGCTTCTAACATGGAGGAAAAATTTTCTGATAGAGAAATGAGGGCAATAATCAAAGGCAATGTATCGGACTGGAGAAATGTCACAAGTGGAGTACCACAGGGTTCAGTTCTTGCACCAGTGATGTTCATTGTCTACGTAAATGATCTACCAGATGGAATACAGAATTATATGAACATGTTTGCTGATGATGCTAAGATAATAGGAAGGAAAAGAAACTTAGACGATTGTCATGCCCTTCAAGAAGACCTGGACAAAGTATATGGAACACCACTTGGCAAATGGAATTAATGTGAATAAATGTCATGTTATTTATTTATTTATTTATTTATTTATTTATTTATATATATACATGGAATGTGGAATAGGAGAACATAGACCCCACACAACCTATAAATTATGTGAGAAATCTTTAAAGAATTCTGATAAAGAAAGAGATCTAGGGGTGGTTCTAGATAGAAAACTATCACCTGAGGACCACATAAAGAACATTGTGCGAGGAGCCTATGCCACGCTTTCTAACTTCAGAATTGCTTTTAAATACATGGATGGTGAAATACTAAAGAAATTGTTCACGACTTTTGTTAGGCCAAAGCTAGAATATGCAGCGGTTGTGTGGTGCCCATATCTTGAGAAGCACATCAACAAACTGGAAAAAGTGCAAAGACCATCAAAGTGCCGTCGGGACGATGGGCAAATAGCCTCGGCTACTATCATTTTTTGTACGGTCACTGATGGTCGAGTGGTTAAGGTCTCCTGTACACCAGTTGCACACTGCTCCTGGCAGTATGGGTTTGAGTCACTTCTGGGGTGTGGCATTTTCAGTTGCTTATATGCCTGGGGACCATTCAGGCTTGTTCGCACGTATGTATATATGTACAGTGCGAGCTTGATTCGGCGAATCTCCGGTTAGGACACACACTTTTCAGGCTGGATTTACTCACCCATTTCGACGAACTCTGGTTCGCTAAAGTGGGGTATGTGTCGATTTGCTTGTTTCTTTGGGATTGGAATGAGTTCTGCCTCTGCTTGGTTTTTGGTTGCAGTTTTCTTACTATGTGATGTCTGTTTTGTTATGCCTACTTTTTGTGGGTGCCTAACCCCGGTCTGTAGCAAATAAGGAACACCGCCCAACCACGGGGGGATTTTCCAGGGTCATTGCTCCCTATGCCTCTCTGAGGGGGCTGGGTTCTGGCTCGTGGTCTGCGGTAGGTTGAACTCCATTGCCTAATGCCCCGGTCTAATGATTCGCATATTATCCCGATAGCTCCAGGAAGCCACTGGGGCTCGCCTAGAAAATAACGTTGCATTACATTCAACGCTGGTTTTTTCATATTCGTGTTTCTTGTTATTTCCTTTAAGCATTAATAATAATATGTATTAAATATTATATAATAATATATATTAAGTAGAGTATTAATATAATAAGTAATAATAATACATATTTAATATTATTTTTATTAAGTATTAGTAATAATATGACTGTTAGCTAGAAAGCACTGGCCCAAGAGCTGAAGTTTAACTTTTTGTTCTTTTGGTAAGTAGTACCTAAGTAGGTAAATACATTCATTGATGGTATACAGTACACTGAACCATGCAATCACCCAATCATATACTGTATCATGCATACATACAAGGGCCAACAGCTTTAAGATAAAGCTACAAAATATAGGGCTGGAAACGGATGCTTTTTCACTCATAGCATTTTTAATCAAGGGACTGCCTACCTACCAAAGCCATAAATGCCAAGACATTACTCTGTTCAAATTCCAGTTGGAAAAAATCTTCAGGAACAATGTGGAGGAATTTTGACAAGCTGATGGCTTCCTGTTCCTGTTAAGACTATTAGAGAAATGGTGGCCCTCGGGTAACATTCAGGTAATCATACCCATATACACACAATAGGTTAATGAGCTGTACCTCAATCCCCATAAAACACAGTTTAGTACATTCAGGTATGTACATTTAGTACTGATTTATATGAATCAGCAGGGACGGCAACTAGCGGCAGTTGGGAAGGAAGGATTGTTCCATGAGGATCAAGATGATCAGCTATCTACCATTTCTGGTGGTGCACGCTACTCCCCCTCCTTCTTCCTCTTCAAGCCCATCAAGCCTCCTAAGGACCTGCTTGCTCCAACCACCTCCATATACAAAACTAGAATACCAGGTATACTAAATACAATAATGTCTTTCAGCCTCTGTACCATCTAGGTGGTAACAGTCATCACAAGGTAGGCAAGGTTCAGTGTCCTACCAACCACAACATGATTCAGTCTGTTGCGTATTTCAATAGTACATTTGTTTTTGTGGAAATTGGATCACACACAAAGTGGCCTTCATCTCTCTCATCATTAGTTACTGCTCTTGCTGTTGAATAGTTAGTGGTAGCTATTACCTCCATTCAGAATCTGTCTAGTCCACATAATGCTTTCATTGCACACATGGCACAGTCATCTGTATGACCCGTTTTTCAACAATTCATTCATTGTATAAGCAAAGTTTTTTCATGGACTGCACATAGCTCAACTTGTAGTCATTATAACTCATATTTTCTCATCCTCTCCTTTGTTATACAATCTTACAGAAATTAAGTAAAGAATTGGATAAGCTTTGATTGTGTTAGGATGATAAAGGAAGCTATTCTTTTGTTCTCTACCCAGTTACCATACAATGGATTGCTGTTCAAATAGCACACTTGGTTTACACCTCTTCTGGTGCATCCAATCTGAGCCTGCTTCCTCACTGTAACCAACTCTGCTAGCTATTAAATAGACCATTACTCACTACTCAGTAACTGCTACTAGATGGCAGCATGCTACTTGTACAAACAGTCAGGAAAGCTTGAAACCCTTATTTGAAACCCAGACTACTATAACCACAATAACCTTCTACTTAAACTCCAACACTATGGAGTCAGAGGTCATTCCCTTCAGTGCACTGCTCTAAATGTCTCAAAAATATAAATTAAATGATTTTCAAAGAAAATTTTCAATATCAAGAAACACATACGTAATAATCATAGTACAGTGTACTGTATTAGTAACTGTTTAATGTTACTCAAAACTTCACATTTCGATACTTTTGCTGGAAACATTTGCTACCTAGTACCAACTTTTCTTACATTTCACTGTAGCAAAGCTTGTATATTTTCCCATTACTGGATAACAAAAAACTGAAGCAATAAAGTCAATTGGCTATCAAGTGCACTTCCATCCAGCAACTTCCTCCTCTTCTTTACAAAAAAACAAAACAAAAAAACAAAAAAAAAACATTTGCATCATTGGATGTTATACTGGGCCATATTTTCCTCTAGGCAAGCAAAGTCAAAACAAATTCTAACGACCCTTTGACGGCAAGATTCATTATGCGTGACAACCATACTGAATCTTGCGCAACATACATGCCATGTTGCAACACGTATCACAACCATTAGGGGTCTTCACATCACTCCTAACAGGGGACAGGCATACAGTAGAAGTAGATGATATTATGATGGAAGAACACCAGGCAGGGTACATAACATTAACAGAGCTATGCGACCACACATCTTAAATTTTCCTCAAAGGTCTTTCGGCATACCACTGTTGATCTGTTGCTACCAAGGCTCTGGCAACCAGTGGCGGAGGGCGAAATGACCACCCAGCCGCTGTGGGCGGCCAGGCAGCCAGGTGAGGGCCCTCTCCCCCTAAGCTGGGATTGCAGAGTGGCAGCTTGATACATGGCCAGGCACCTCAACCGAGGCCTAGCAGGCATGGAACACCTCATGGTTGGTGTAAGGCACTTCACAACCGACAAAGACAGCACATAGGTGTTAGACATCAGTAGAGCTAAGTAACACAAAGGCTGCTGCAGCATCGACAGGTACAGACAGCTTCAACAGGTGTAGGCAAAGAGCTCATCAGGTGTAGGCAGAACTGGTTCAGGAACAGGTGTAGGCAGACAGCTTAACAGGTACTGTACAGTATAGGCCAACAGCTTGGTTTCAGAAATAGGTGTGCATCAACAAACAGGCACAGCCTCTGCAGATGTGGATGACTGCATACACAGGAACAACAGATGTGGGATTTAATCAGATAAGTCTCAGTAAATGTGGAGACAACAGGTGTAAGCCACCACAGAGGATGGATGGCCTGGGGCGAGGCTAGCATGCCCAGGAACGATGCCACTGGCTGGGTGTTGTGTGTGTGTGTGTGTGTGTGTGTGTGTGTGTGTGTGTCGTGTCACATCTCCCACCAAGATGAACGAGTAGGCCCACATGTGCGCCATTTTGAGACACAGAACTTCGTCATCCTATAAGTGAGCACATTATCCCGCAGTATATGCCCCCTCCACATGTGTAGATAAATGATAATGCACTATGAATCGTCAATATCCCCAAAACAAAAATAATTGCACCAGATTTAGCGCTGCCAAATTTATGTCTCATGAGAATAGGTTGTAGCACATTCCACCAAATACAGTTAATGAATATTGCAAAGTGAACAAGGAATATCCCAATCTAGTTCTAATATTTACTTTAAAATGACCCATACACTCAATGGCTAGTAAATTATAAGGGAAAAATAATGGTTGCTAATGGCACCATCGGGTAAGGCTTGCATGAGTTTACCAGGAACTAAAGTTCGCGGGATCCCCAAGTTGCTGTGTAAGGTCACGAAGCTTGTAAGCCGTACCCTAGAGTACAAACTTGTGAAACTGGTATATAAAGTTTAGCTTTTGTGGTTGTTATTGTAATGTTTCTCTTGGCTAGAATATTAGTTCGTTATATTTGTATTAATTTTTACGTTTCATTTGAGTTTGAGAGTATGTAAGAGTAAATGAGTATGATTCTCTGTTTAAAGTTTTCCCGCACGTTTCCATGAGAGGAGCATTCCAGCTCTCCATGTGAGAGAGAGGGCTGAGACTCCACACACACAGGTTGTGTGGTGTGTGCTTGTGAGGTACTCGCCTCACTGTGTGAGGCTACTGACCTCCATTTTTATCCAAGTGAAGAAAACTGTATTTGTTAATCTGGTGAGTGAGATATTTCCTTGTGTATATTGTCCCTTTTCCTGTGGTTAAATAAATGTAATGCAGCCACTTTGATTGTTTCTTGAGTCCCGCCAATGCAAAATTGTTACCAGTCCCACATGGTCATTCTTGTCTGAAGTGTTTATAATTGCATATGGGTTCTACAAACCCTGGTTTTAAAGTAACGTACCTATAATGTGAATAAGAAAGTAAGGACGGGTTTCATGAGTTCGTACTCTAGGGTATGGCTTACAAGCTTCATGACCTCACAACCTCTCCAGCTGAGAGCTGAGAGGACCAGAACAGGGTGCGCACAGCACAGAAAAGAAGCTATGGAACAAGCTAAGCAGCAAAGAATGGGTTCAAGCTAGTTTTGAGTGAACCACTTTTTTTAAATGAATAATTGATGGATTCATTTAGCAGTTTCCATGCTGCATTTTCTATGAACCTTGCAGTTGTCTGTAAAGCTTTGCTGACTTTCTGGATGCTTTTCCAGTGAGGGTAGTGTTAATAATTCCCTGCTTTCTGCACCTCTGAGGAAACAAGGTTCTGGCTCATACTCTGGTAGGCCCAGCAGGATTCCTGTGACAGATGTGAACCAGTAATGAGTGCCATCTCGGCAAGATAGCTCCAGGGAGCTACTGGGGTGCTACCGAAAAACTAGGAGGCATTTTGTTAGTCAACATTTGTTTATATTTTTCATTCCTTAAATAATAAATGGCTTTTAGAGTCACTATTGTACTCGCAGTTCATTCAAAAGGTAAATTTAATTTGCATAAAATTTAGAAAGAGATTTAAGCAACCAAGGAAAACCATCTCATTATTGAATTAAGTGGACCTCATAAGCTAGTGAACCTTCAATTTTTGCAGTACAGTATATGTAGTTAATGGCATTGTGAAACTTCAGTCAAAGCATTATATCTATCTGCACTGCAACTCATTCCAGTGGTGGCATGTATGTTTCAGGTCACTACAGATATGGGTCATTTCTTCCCCTTCCCTACCCCCAGCCCCCACCACCTGCACCATACTATTGGCCTGCACTCCACTATTATCACAACTACTCACAAGGTATTCTCATGCTTTTTCACAGTCTCCTGGGACTTCTGCTGACACCATTAATGCTGACACTACCTAGAAACCAGTGCATTTTAACCACTACTTATACCATTATTACTGACATAATTCAAACTTTTGCATGATTTCAACCAACCACTGCTGACACTATTATTACTGACAGTTATAAGCTATTTACTGATAAGCCTCTGTGACTTGACATTCCTTGGTAACATGACCCAGTACTAATATTTCTGATACTGAATTTGACAGAGAAACTAATGACAATTACTGTGAAATAATTCAGAAGTTCTCAGTCTAGTTTGGTATTGGTATAGGAAGCACCCTAACCAGAACACCAAGGTGGAAAGAGTAGGTTTTAAATTCTGCAATTAAGTTATCTTCTTGTGTTATGGAGTTGTGAACTTGTTAGATGATGTGAATGTGGTACTAATTACCTTGATGTTTAAAGGTTTAAGGACCTGCCCAAAATGCCATGCGTGCAAGAATGTAAAAACATCAATGCTATGTGCTCTCATAAACCCAATGTACCTTCTTGTGTGTATATATATAAATAAATAAATAAATAAATCATGCCCAAAACCCTGTGCATATTAGTGGCTTTAGACATAGTATAGACTTGTTCTATCTAGAAATCCAAAACACTTCTTGTAACTCATTTTGTATGTATGTTCTTTTCCCTAAATACATATTATTTTTATTATGTATGTCAAGTCAGACTTTAGTCGAACAGATAATTTTATGTAGGTAATTTCTAGCAAAACTGAAGAAATGTTAACAGGAACTTTGTAAGAAAATTTGACAAAGCTTAGTAGGTACATTAAAGTAAAATTTGAGGGTTATCGGCAGGTATATTGTAGCATAATTTGAGGATTATTTTAAGGTTTAATGCAGTGAAATATGCATTCAATGTAACAACCATGATATAAGATGATAGCAATGACTACAGTGGTAAAGTTGTATGTTTAGGTACATATATTGGGGGATTGGGTAGCACTAGATACAGTACGAGTTTAAAGCACAAGGTAGGAAACTATGAAGATGAAATTAGGTACTTTTTGGTTTTATTTTTGAATAAGGCAAAAGTTGGACAGCTTTTCAATTTGTTAAGGAGCGAGTTCCATAAACTGGGTCCCTTTATTTGCATAGTGTTTACAATGATTAAGTTTGACTCTGGGGATATCAAAGATATATTTATTTCTGGTGTGGTGATTATGGGTTCTATTACATCTGTTAAGAATTTATTATTCACTTGTTCTTGTGCAATTGCAAATATTTTTTGAATCCATATTTCTTTTCTAGCTATTTTATATTTAATTTCTTGTTCCTAATAGTAATTCCCCATTATTGAGGGGTGGGGGGTGGGGAGGGGTGACCAAGTGTAGACGGTTTCCTTGACATATATTAAACTTTAAACGTTAAAGAAAAATGAGCACCTAATTCTTCAGTTAATTTGTAAACCTGCACAACATAAGACAAATACAGTTGCTTATAATAATAATAATAATAATAATAATAATAATAATAATAATAATAATAATAATAAAAATGGAACAATCTTTCTATTTAATATCTGTATTGCAGGTGCCATGAGCCGTGTAGATGATGGTGTCTATACGAGTATAGACCCACCAGTACCACACTTCGCCCTCTCCTCCAACCCAAATTTTTACCTGTTCCGCTCCCATGCTCATGCTGGTATGATGTACTAAAGTGTGAGGGTGCCCAGAGGCAAGTTACTGCAGCAACAATATTTATCTTCTATTTATTAAATTTCCCAACGATCCTTACCACAACCAGCAGTATCATAAGTCCTTACCATAATCAGGACTATTGCAGGAACCTACCACAACCATTGTTGTTACAGGGCCCTTATCACAACCAGTGTTACTGGACCTTAACCACAATCAGCATTACAGGTCCCTACTAATTCCATATTGTTAAATGTCTCTACTACATGAAAGTTTTCCATCTGTAGAAATGATTGGACCAAAATGGGTTGTTCTCATGTACATTTCTAAGAAATCTGAATCAAATCTTACGTTTAAATACTTCCCAAACACCTGGTCAGAAGAAAAATTGATTTGTCAAAAATAATATTGGACACATGCCCTTCTAATAGTACTGTATAGTAATAGTTGTTGAAGGTGATTACGATTACTAACAGATTTATTAAATATCCTGACTACCAAAGATTAAACTGTGTAGCAGTTGCTCATTTTGGGAGAATATAAGTATAGTATAAGTACAGTGGAACCATGGTTTTCGAGTGCCCGTTTTCAAAATTTTCGTTTCTTGAGCTCAATTTCTTAAAAAAATTCAAATCTGTACTAAAGTTTGCCTCGGTGCTTGAGTTTGTTGATACACGTATGGGCCAACTGAGCACATGGTGCACTTTGGTTTACCAGTGTCTCCCACCTAGTGATAACTACGCTTGAATTCTCTGTGAAGAATTTCATTGTTTTTGTGCTTTTCTGTAGAGCCCCTCTGGCTCCTCAGAACTATACTGGGCTGATATGTATATATTAGACCATGGCAAAAGTCAATTGATCGAGTTCTTAGACTACCGAGGACCACGAGCCAGAACCTGGCCTCTTCAGATAGGCACGAGGAGCAATGGCCTGTAGATACCCCAATGTAGTTGAAAGCAGTCTGTCTGCCATCTACCAGGTCAGGCACCCAGAAAAATAGGAATCTCAAAACAATCTACAGCTGGTTAAAAATTGAAAACTGAAAGCCGAAAGAGCAAGCAGAACTCTCCAGTCAGAAAACAAGCAAACAAGCATGACATCACCACTGCTGCTGTCCCACTGTGGCTGAGGCCGCAGTGTGGGCCGGTGGCTGAATGAACGGCACGCTGGAGGCGTGATCCTGTGGCCCCGGGTTCGATTCTGGGCGCTGGCGAGAAAGAGTGAGCAGTTTCTTTCACCCTAATGCCCCTGTTACCTAGCAGTAAATAGGTACCTGGGAGTTAGTCAGCTGTCACGGGCTGCTTCCTGGGGTGTGTGGTGTGGGAAAAAATAGTAGTAGTAGTTAGTAACAGTTGATTGACAGTTGAGAGGCGGGCCAAAAGAGCAGAGCTCAACCCCCACAAGCACAACTAGGTGAATACTGTCTGTGCAGCTTCCCCCTCCCCTGGAGGAGAAGAGGGGGGGGTCCCAGACCTTCCATGCCAGTTACCCAACCCCAGTTCTGAGGCTGTTGTGTTGGTGGAGGTCGATCAACTTTGGCTCTAATCGTTGAGCAGTGCTGTTTCCTTGTGGTGGTGTGGTGTGCTGTGATGTGGTGGTGTGTGAGCCAGGTGTAATTCCAGAAGTACTGGGGCTGCTTGAGCTTAGGGTCACCTTCCCTTGGTGCCCTGTAAGTACTGACCTTGCAGTGTGGGGTTACCTTCCACAAACTGTTTGGGAACTATTGCCGCAGGGTTCTTTTGCTGCTTGGTGATTGCCCGCCTTTGGGGTCAGCTGGAGTTTTTTCCTATCCCTGTTTGGCCTTGGGTAGGAGGTAGTATCGTTGCTGGCTGGGACGCAAAGTACTGTGCAGTTAGTTGTCTTACAATACGCATAGCAACCGGTTCTGTTCCTCCTGGAGACGTTGTGCTTTTGCGTGGTGTTTTTTTTTTTTGTTTGCCTGGTGGGGGTTTGCCTGGTGTGGTTGTAGGACTACTTGTATTATTATAACTTGATACATGCAGCTCTTGATAAAAATGAGTTCCCTGTTGGGTTATTTGTGGACCTGCGTAAGGCATTTGACACTGTCAACCACCAAAACCTTTTTCTTAAATTACAATATGGAATCAGAGGTCACTCCCTGCAATACTTCAAATCTTACCTAACTGAAAGGCTCCAGTATGTTTGTGAATAATTTAATTTCTCCCACCCTACCCATCAACATTGGTGTTCCTCAGGGTAGCATACTTGGTCCTCTCCTCTTTCTCATCTACATTAATGACCTTCCAAATGCCTCCCAACACCTCAAACCAATTCTATTTGCTGATGACACAACCTTCATTTATTCCAGTCCTGACCCCCTTGCCCTTAATGTCACAGTGAATACTGAGCTAAATAAAGTCCATCTTTGGCTAACTGTGAACAAACTCACCCTCAACATTGACAAAACTTTCTATATTTTGTTTGGCAATAAATCCTCAAATCAAATAAATCTCAGGATAAATAATGCCCAAATTTGTAACAAAATAGACGGCAAATTCCTTGGCGTTCTCATTGACCACAAACTGAATTTCCAGGGACACATTCTAAATACATAAAAACAGTTTCAAAAACTGTTGGCATTCTTTCTAAGATCAGATATTATGTACCTCACCCTGCCCTGGTGACGCTCTATTACTCTCTCATCTATCCTTATCTTAACTATGGTATCTGTGCTTGGGGTTCTACTACCCAAAATCATTTACGTCCTTAATTACTCGACACAAAGCTGCTATTAGGACAATATCCAACTCTGCCCTCAGACATCACTCTGTACCCCTTCTCAAATCTCTGAGTATGTTAGATATTAAGTCACTGCACATCCTCTCATGTGTATTTTATATAATATATATATATATATATATATATATATATATATATATATATATATATATATATATATATATAATATATTATAAATATATAAATATATATATATAAATATATTTATATATTTATATAATATAATATAATATAAATAAAATGCTGAACTGTAATGCCAATCCTGACCTTAAAAGCTTCATTGAAGGTTGTAACAGAACCCATGAGCATAACACCAGAAACAAATACCTTTTTGATATTCTAAGAGTATGACTTAATCAAACTAGTGGCATTGGCCTCTGGGAGTCGAGTCAGGGAGCCTCATTCTCTATTCAGGTGCATTTTTTTTTTTTTTTTTATTAATGTATGTAAAACATTCTTTACACTTTGTGTCTCGCTCATAGACAGGGCCCTCTGATCGCTCTTATTATATTCAATCATGATTTTGCTTTCTCCTTCAGATATTGTATTTGCTTGTTGAATGTCAATTTATAATCTGTCCATACTTCAAGATATTGACATTGTGTAATCCACTGAAGGTTAATATCTTGAATGTGTAGGCGCCTGAAATTATACACTGCGTATTGAATGTATTGTATTTTTTCACACTGGAAATGTTTTTACCATGTTTTCTGGGGGAGCCCCATCGGCTTCCTGAAGCTATCACACTGATTAAGTGCCATAATACTTAGTGCCATCAATCGCGGAGTTGGTCTACCGGGGACCACGAGCCAGAACCTGGCCCCTCCCCCCTCAGAGAGGAGCAGGGAGCGATGGTCTATGAAAACTTACATTTAAAGTAAGGCACCCAGAAAGATAGGCAAATCAAAAACCTTATCTTAGAATATAACCCTTGGTAACCATATCATAGAATATAATTTCAGTCATGACTTTTGCACTCTGAAGCCATGATTTCCCCGTTACAAAAATTTTCCTCTTCCTGATCCCTTGCAACAAGTAATTGATTACCAAGAATTTTTTTACCCCACCACCAGTGTTGTGGGGGGTCCCTGTCACCACCAGTGTTGTAGGGGGGTCCCTGTCACCACCAGTGTTGTAGGGGGGTCCCTGTCACCACCAGTGTTGTAGGGGGGTCCCTGTCACCACCAGTGTTGTAGGGGGGTCCCTGTCACCACCAGTGTTGTAGGGGGGGTCCCTGTCACCACCAGTGTTGTAGGGGGGGCCCTGTCACCACCAGTGTTGTAGGGGGGGTCCCTGTCACCACCAGTGTTGTAGGGGGGGTCCCTGTCACCACCAGTGTTGTAGGGGGGTCCCTGTCACCACCAGTGTTGTAGGGGGGTCCCTGTCACCACCAGTGTTGTGGGGGGGGGTCCCTGTCACCACCAGTGTTGTGGAGAGTCTGTCATCACCAGTGTTGTGGAGAGTCTGTCATTACTTGGAATATATTAGGTCCATTTTATTACCAGTTGCAATATGTCCCTCTTAGTGCCAGTTTTGTAAAAGGCGATATGCTTCCAGCACCAGTAGTGCTGGAGGTTGTGGTTGTGATATCTAATATGAGGAACCTTATGAGTTGGTATACTCTCCAAAATCAGATATTATGTTCCTAACTCTGCTCTCCTCTCACTATATTATGCACTAATCTACCCCTATCTTAATTATGGTATCTGTGCATGGGGGGTCTACCACTGCAAACCACCTTAAGCCCATCATCACACAGCAAAAATCTGCTATTAGAATAATAACTAACTCTGCTTTCAGACAACACTCAGCTCCCTTGTTTAAATCCCTAAACTTGCTAAATATTAACTCCCTCCACACATTCTCTTGTGTCAACTACATTTACAAAACCCTGTTCTTAAATGCAAACCATGCTCTGAAACTCTCCCTGGACAGATGTAATAGGACCCATTATCACCACACCAGAAATAAATATCTCTTTGATATCCCCAGGGTCAAACTTAATCTGTGTAAACGCTCTATGCAAATTAAGGGACCTAGTCTATGGAACTCGCTCCCTAGTGAATTGAAAAACTGTAAAACTTTTGCCTTATTTAAAAGCAAAACCAAAATGTACCTAACTTCATCTTCTTAGTTTCCTACACTGAGCTTTAAATTTGCTCTGTACCTAGTGTTACCCAATCTCCTAATTTTTATGTAATATCAAACAACCTTTGTGTTCATTGCGGTCTTCTTTTATGTGCTAGCCATATGCTGTATTGTGACTACCAATTTTTGTCAACTACCATTCAAGCTGTCATTGCAATCAATCTTATATTGTTTCTGCTGTATTGTGCCTACCAATTTGTTGTCAACTACCATTCAAGCTGTCATTGCAATCAATCTTAGCTACCTATGTGCTTTAATATACTGCACCTACAATTTTCTCTCGCCTTCTTTTTTTTTCATTTCATGTAATCTGTTATCATTTTTTTGTCTATAAATTTTGCAAGTATTTACCTCCTTAAAATTTTCTTAGATTAAGGACCTGCCCGAAACGCTGCGCGTGCTAGTGGCTTTACAAGACTGTAATTACCATATTTGTATCCTCACATTCCTTATGTACATTCTTGTATATGCATAAATAAATAAATAAATAAATAAATAAACCTTTAATACAAGGCTGTTGCAGTAAGCTGTGTCACACTCGACTCACCTTTCAATAATCATTGTTGTTGTAATATAGTGTAAATGTAAAATTGATATAATCATAATAAATTGTATAAAACAAATACTGTGGTTCCTTGTATCCTTCTCCCACTTTCTCAGTTTTGCAGCTGAACAGCACTGTACAGCATTGTACAGGACAGTACAACATTGTACAGAACAGTACAGTATTGTGCAGTACAGCACTGTACAGAACAGTACAGTACAGGACAGTACAGCACTGTACAGCAGAACACTGTACAGCACTGTTCAGTACAGCACTGTAAATGCAATGCCATTATATTTCGATAACAGATCTGTATGGTACAATACTCTATTATGAATAGTACCATGGTACTGTTCTGTTTTTTCGGTAAACGGTAACTTTCTAGTAGGATTTTTAGGTGATTTCTAGTAGCATTTCTAGGGGATTTCTAGGAGGATTCCTAATAGGATTTCTAGCAGGATTAATAGTAAAATTTTTAGGTGACTTCTAGTAGGATTTCTAGAATGATTTATAGTAGGGACTTTAAGTGATTCCTAGTAGGATTTCTAGTAAGATTCTTGGTAGGATTTCTAGGATGATTTCTAGTATGATTTATAAATTTCTACTAGGATTCATAGTAGGATTTCTAGGTGATTTCTAGTGGGAATTAAAGGACGATTTCTAGTAGGATTTCTAGAAGGATTTCTACTAGGATTTGTAGTAGGATTCCTAGTAGGATTTCAATTTGGATTTCTAATAGGAAATCTTAGTAGGATTTCTAGGTGATTTCTAGGATGATTTCTAGTGGGGATTGATAGTAGGATTCCTATTAGGATTTCTAGTAGGATTTCTACTATGGTTCCTAGTATAGTTTCTGGTATGATTTGTAGGTGATTTCTGGTAGGATTTTTACAATGATTTCTAGTAGGATTTCTAGTGGAATTTCTAGTATTTCTAGTACAGGATTTTTAGTAGGAATTTCTACTAGAAATTCCCTAGAAATCTTACTAGAAGTCATCCTTGAAATCCTACATGAAATCACCTAGAAATCTTTCGCCGCGAATTTCGAAACGCGAATTTCGCCGCTACCTGCCAAAAACCGCGCGATTTTCGCCGCTAGCGGCCAAGAACCGTGCGATTTTCACAGCTGGCGGGCAAAAATCGCGCGATTTAGGCCGCTACCAGCCAAAAATCGCGCGATTTAAGCCGTTAGCGGCCAAAAACCATGCGATTTTCGCAGCTGGCGGGCAAAAATCGCGATTTTCGCTGCTAGCGGCCAAAAACCATGCGATTTTCGCCGCTAGCGGCCAAAAATCGGGCGATTTTTGCCGCTACCGGCCAAAAACCGCGTGGTTTTCGCCGCTAGCGGCCAAAAACCGTGCGATTTTCACAGCTGGCGGGCAAAAATAGCGCGATTTTTGCCGCTACCGGCCAAAAACCGCGCGATTTTCGCCGCTAGCGGCCAAAAACCATGCGATTTTCGCAGCTGGCGGGCAAAAATCGCGATTTTCGCCGCTACCGGCCAAAAATAGCGCGATTTTCGCCGCTAGCGGCCAAAAATCGGGCGATTTTTGCCGCTAACGGCCGAAAACCGCGCTATTTTCGACGCTAGCGGCCTGAAACCATGCGATTTTTTAAGCTGGCGGGCAAAAATCGTGCGAATTTCGCCGCTACCTGCCTAAAATCGACTGATTTTCGCCACTAGCGGCCAAAAATGGGGCGATTTTCAACGCTAGCGGCCAAAAATCGTGCAAATTTCGCCGCTACCGGCCAAAAAGCGTGTGAATTTTGCCGCTAGCGGCCAAAAATCGCGCGATTTTCGCCGCTAGCGGCCAGAAACTATGCGATTTTTGTAGCTGGCGGGCAAAAATAGCGCGATTTTCGCCGCTACCGGCCAAAAACAACGCGATTTTCGCCGCTAGCGGCCAAAAACCATGCGATTTTCGCAGCTGGCGGGCAAAAATAGCGCGATTTTCGCCGCTACCGGCCAAAAACCGCGCGATTTTCGCCGCTAGCGGCCAAAAAACATGCGATTTTCGCAGCTGGCGGGCAAAAATCGCGATTTTCGCTGCTACCGGCCAAAAATAGCGCGATTTTCGCCGCTAGCGGCCAAAAAGCGTGCGATTTTCGACGCTAGCGGCCAGAAACCATGCGATTTTTGCAGCTGGCGGGCAAAAATCGCGCGAATTTCGCCGCTACCTGCCAAAAATCGACCGATTTTCGCCGCTAGCGGCCAAAAAAGGGGCTATTTTCGTCGCTAGCAGCCAAAAATCGTGCAAATTTCCTCGCTAGCAGCCAAAAATCGTGCGAATTTCGCCGCTACCGGCCAAAAATCGCGCGATTTTCGCCGCTAGCGGCCAAAAACTATGCGATTTTCGCAGCTGGCAGGCAAAAATCGCGATTTTCGCCGCTAGCGGCCAGTAACTATGCGATTTTTGCAGCTAGCGAGCAAAAATAGCGCGATTTTCGCCGCTACCAGCCAAAAACCGCGCGATTCTCGCCGCTAGCGGCCAAAAACCATGCGATTTTCGCAGCTCGCGGGCAAAAATCGCGATTTTCGCCGTTAGTGGCCAAAAACCGTGCGATTTTCGCCGCTAGCGGCCAAAAATCGGGCGATTTTTGCATCTAACGGCCGAAAACCGTGCTATTTTCGACGCTAGCGGCCAGAAACCATGCAATTTTTGCAGCTGGCGGGCAAAAATCGCGCGAATTTCGCCGCTACCTGCCAAAAATCGATAGATTTTCGCCGCTAGCGGCCAAAAAAGGGGCTATTTTCGCCGCTAGCGGCCAAAAATCGTGCAAATTTCGCCGCTAGCAGCCAAAAATCGTGCGAATTTCGCCGCTAGCGGCCAAAAATCGCGCGATTTTCGCCGCTAGGGGCCAGTAACAATGCGATTTTAGCAGCTGGCGGGCAAAAATAGCGCGATTTTCGCCGCTACCGGCCAAAAACCGCGCGATTTTCGCCGCTAGCGGTCAAAAACCGTGCGATTTTCGCAGCTAGCGGCCAAAAATCGCGTGATTTTCGCCGCTATCGGCCAAAAACCGCGTGATTTTCGCCGCTTGCGGCCAAAAACCGTGCGATTTTCACAGCAGGCGGGCAAGAATCGCGCGATTTAAGCCGCTACCAGCCAAAAATCGCGCGATTTAAGCCGCTAGCGGCCAAAAACCATGCGATTTTCGCAGCTGGCGGGCAAAAATCGCGATTTTCGCCGCTACCGACCAAAAATAGCGCGATTTTCGCCGCTAGCGGCCAAAAACCGTGCGATTTTCGCTTCTAGCTGCCGCAAACCGCGCTATTTTCGACGCTAGCGGCCAGAAACCATGCGATTTTTGCAGCTGGCGGGCAAAAATAGCGCGATTTTCGCCGCTACCGGCCAAAAACCGCGCGATTTTCGCCGCTAGCGGCCAAAAAAACATGCGATTTTCGCAGCTGGCGGGCAAAAATCGCGATTTTCGCCGCTACCGACCAAAAATAGCGCGATTTTCGCCGCTAGCGGCCGAAAACTGTGCGATTTTCGCTTCTAGCGGCCGCAAACCGCGCTATTTTCGACGTTAGCGGCCAAAAACATGCGATTTTCGCAGCTGGCGGGCAAAAATAGCGCGATTTTTGCCGCTACCGGCCAAAAACCGCGCGATTTTCGCCGCTAGCGGCCAAAAACCATGCGATTTTCGCAGCTGGCGGGCAAAAATCGCGATTTTCGCCGCTACCGGCCAAAAATAGCGCGATTTTCGCCGCTAGCGGCCAAAAACCGTGCGATTTTCGCCGCTAGCGGCCAAAAATCGGGCGATTTTTGCCGCTAGCGGCCAGAAACCATGCGATTTTTTAAGCTGGCGGGCAAAAATCGCGCGAGTTTTGTCGCTACCTGCCAAAAATCGACTGATTTTCGAAGCTAGCGGCCAAAAAAGGGGCTATTTTCGCCGCTAGCGGCCAAAAATGGGGCGATTTTCAACGCTAGCGGCCAAAAATCGTGCAAATTTCGCCGCTAGCGGCCAAAAATCGCGCGATTTTCGCCGCTAGCGGCCAGAAACTATGCGATTTTTGTAGCTGGCGGGCAAAAATAGCGCGATTTTCGCCGCTACCGGCCAAAAACCGCGCGATTTTCGCTGCTAGCGGCCAAAAAAGGGGCTATTTTCGCCGTTAGCGGCCAAAAATCGTGCAAATTTCGCCGCTAGCGGCCAAAAATCGCGCGAATTTCGCCGCTAGCGGCCAAAAATCGCGCGATTTTCGCCGCTAGCGGCCAGTAACTATGCGATTTCTGCAGCTAGCGAGCAAAAATAGCGCGATTTTCGCCGCTACCAGCCAAAAACCGCGCGATTTTCGCCGCTAGCGGCCAAAAACCATGCGATTTTCGCAGCTCGCTGGCAAAAATCGCGATTTACGCCGCAACCGGCCAAAAATAGCGCGATTTTCGCCGTTAGTGGCCAAAAACCGTGCGATTTTCGCAGCTGGCGGGCAAAAATAGCGCGATTTTCGCCGCTACCGGCCAAAAACCGCGCGATTTTCGCCACTAGCGGCCAAAAAACATGCGATTTTCGCAGCTGGCGGGCAAAAATCGCGATTTTCGCTGCTACCGGCCAAAAATAGCGCGATTTTCGCCGCTAGCGGCCAAAAACCATGCGATTCTCGCAGCTGGCTTGCAAAAATCGCGCAATTTTCGCCGCTACCGGCCAAAAACCGCGTGATTTTCGCCGCTAGCGGCCAAAACCGTGCGATTTTCACAGCTAGCGGGCAAATCGCCCGATTTATGCCGCTACCGGCCAAAAATCGCGCGATTTAAGTCGCTAGCGGCCAAAAATCGTTCAAATTTCGCCGCTAGCGGCCAAAAATCGTGCGAATTTCGCCGCTAGCGGCCAAAAATCGTGCGATTTTCGCCGCTACCGGCCTGAAACTATGCGATTTTTGCAGCTGGCGGGCAAAAATCGCGGTTTTCGCCGCTACCGGCCAAAAATCGCGCGATTTTCGCCGCTACCGGCCAAAAATCGGGCGATTTTTGCCGCTAACGGCCGAAAACCGCGCTATTTTGCGCAAAAACCATGCGATTTTCGCAGCTGGCGGGCAAAAATCGCGATTGTCGCCGCTACCGGCCAAAAATAGCGCGATTTTCGCCGCTACCGGCAAAAAACCGCGCGATTTTCGCCGTTACCGGCCAAAAACCATGCGATTTTCGCAGCTGGCGGGCAAAAATCGCGATTTTCGCCGCTACCGGCCAAAAATAGCGCGATTTTCGCCGCTACAGGCCAAAAACCGCGCGATTTTTGACGCTAGCGGCCAAAAACCGCGCTATTTTGTGCAAAAACCATGCGATTTTCGCAGCTGGCGGGCAAAAATCGCGATTTTCGCCGCTACCGGCCAAAAACCATGCGATTTTCGCAGCTGGCGGGCAAAAATCGCTATTTTCGCCGCTACCGGCCAAAAATCGCGCGATTTTCAACGCTAGCG
>NC_091174.1:2857124-2862124 GCF_040958095.1 Procambarus clarkii
TCTCTCTGTCCTCTCCTCGTCTCTCTCCATCACACTCTAACACATCCAAGATGCACAGAACTTACGACAAGAGACCTGTGCCGTCCCTCGCAAGCGTGTTCATCACGCGGTGAACTGTTTATGGGGACGTGGGGTAGACATGGGGGGGAGAGATGGGTGAATGGGGAGCAGTATGGTGGTGGGGGGACGAGGGGCGGCGGCTTGTCTGGATCTAAGAGACCAACGGGCGCCTCGCTGACGTCACTTCCATCCTCCACTCCTAATTGGTCCGTCTTGTTACGTTACGTCACTTCCATCTCTCTAATGACTGGCTCCTGTTTTTATGACGTCACTTCCATCTGCACTCCTGATTGGCCCGTGATTTTATGACGTCACTTACATGCTTGCTGCTAATTGGCTTGTGTTCTAATTCAAATTCAGAATCTTTATGACGTATTTACATTATTTTCTTCTCGGTTTACTAATGCTAATTTAAAAATTATTTAAGGTCATTTCTGTGTGACAGTTAAACTTTCTGACGCTGAAGTCTGTAGGAAATATGAAATTGTCTTCATATAGCTACGACACCTTAGTTACTCCTTCCTGATATTATTATTATTATTATAGAACTTAGATAATTACTAATAGTTTTGGTAGATACTGTAGTATCTACATAACGACTTAGGTTATCTAGATAGATACACTAGTATCAACGTAAGTGCTCATGTCATGTAAAAATATAATATATATATATATATATATATATATATATATATATATATATATATATATATATATATATATATATATATATATATATATATATATATATATTACCTATTTACTTGCCAGTGCAATCTAGGTAGACACTTACATATACGTAAGTGCGTATATCTATACCTATAAATGAAAACTTTGCATCATGTAAGAGTGGGGGCATGTGAGTGCCATAGGCCAGTCGGGGCCGGCGCAAGTGCCAACGTTTAAGAAATTTTAGCATCTATCCCGACCCCCTTTGCCATTTTCATGATTTTCCTATTTAAATCGGGGATGTATTTTCCGTAGATTTGTTCGCTTATTCCCGTGATTTATGCGGCCCTTATATTCGTGGTTTACTCGAAAACAATAAACTTAAATTCATTCAGGTTACAGTGATGAATTTTCTGAGAGAGAGAGAGAGAGAGAGAGAGAGAGAGAGAGAGAGAGAGAGAGGGAGAGGATAGAGAGGGTAAGGAGAGGGAGAAAGGGGAGGGGGGAGAGAGGGGAATGTAGGGGTGGAAGGAAAGAGAGAGTAGAAAGGTGAAGAGCAAAACAGAGGAGTGAGAGGGCAGATAAAGAGAAAGCAAGCAGAGAGGGGCAGATCGTTAGAACAGTATATATGCCCAACCACTTAGACTGGTAGGTAGAGCAACGCTTCTTGCAGGTCATGGTTCGAACCCCGACTGTCCAATTACCGTTTCTTCCTACCGTCCTATCCCGGCTCCTTGTACTCATATCCCTTCCAAGTGGTGTATAGTCGTTCCGGCTTAGTACTCTCCCCTGATAACTACCTTACCATGGCCATGCAAGGCTGTGTGATGATGAGTCTTGGAGAGCTTAACAGACACCTGAGTTCTGTGAGATAGTTGCAGACTGGTAGAACAATTGTTCTATGGTTCATTTTGGTCGACTCAGGCAACGTTTGTCTTCCTTAACAGTCTAACTCCTCGAAACCACTAACACTACCAACGCTGCTACTAACACACAGGCTACTAACACATAGACTACTAACACACAGGCTACTAACACACTGGCTACTAACATATAGACTACTAACACACAGGCTACTAACACATAGACTACTAACACAGACTACTAACACGTAGACTACTAACACACAGGCTACTAACACATACACTACTAACACATAGACTACTAACACATAGACTACTAACACATAGACTACTAACACATAGACTACTAACACACAGGCTACTAACACATAGACTACTAACACATAGACTACTAACACATAGACTACTAACACACAGGCTACTAACACAGAGGCTACTAACACATAGACTATTAACACATAGACTACTAACACATAGACTATTAACACATAGACTACTAACACACAGACTACTAACACACAGACTACTAACACACAGGCTACTAACACATAGACTACTAACACATAGACTACTAACACATAGACTACTAACACATAGACTACTAACACACAGGCTACTAACACATAGACTATTAACACATAGACTATTAACACATAGACTACTAACACACAGACTACTAACACACAGACTACTAACACACAGGCTACTAACACATAGACTACTAACACATAGACTATTAACACATAGACTACTAACACACAGACTACTAACACACAGACTACTAACACACAGGCTACTAACACATAGAGTACTAACACACAGGCTACTAACACATAGACTACTAAAACATAGACTATTAACACATAGACTACTAACACGCAGACTACTAACACACAGGCTACTAACACATAGACTACTAACACATAGACTACTAAAACATAGACTATTAACACATAGACTACTAACACGCAGACTACTAACACACAGGCTACTAACACATAGACTACTAACACATAGACTACTAACACATAGACTACTAACACATAGACTACTAACACATAGACTACTAACACACAGGCTACTAACACATAGACTCCTAACACATAGACTACTAACACACAGGCTACTAGCACACAGACTACTAACACATAGACTACTAACATATACTACTAACACACAGACTACTAACACATAGACTACTAACACACAGACTACTAACACATAGACTACTAACACACAGACGACTAACACATAGACTACTAACACATAGACTACTAACACATAGACTACTAACACATAGACTACTAACACATAGACTACTAACACACAGGCTACTAACACATAGACTACTAACACATAGACTACTAACACATAGACTACTAACACATAGACTACTAACACATAGACTACTAACACATAGACTACTAACACATAGACTACTAACACATAGACTACTAACACACAGGCTACTAACACATAGACTACTAACACATAGACTACTAACACATAGACTACTAACACATAGACTACTAACACACAGGCTACTAACACACAGACTACTAACACATAGACTACTAACACATAGACTACTAACACACAGACTACTAACACACAGACTACTAACACATAGACTACTAACACATAGACTACTAACACATAGACTACTAACACATAGACTACTAACACATAGACTACTAACACATAGACTACTAACACATAGACTACTAACACACAGACTACTAACACATAGACTACTAACACACAGACTACTAACACATAGACTACTAACACATAGACTACTAACACACAGGCTACTAACACACAGACTACTAACACATAGACTACTAACACACAGACTACTAACACATAGACTACTAACACATAGACTACTAACACATAGACTACTAACACATAGACTACTAACATAGACTACTAACATAGACTACTAACACACAGACTACTAACACACAGACTACTAACACATAGACTACTAACACATAGACTACTAACACACAGACTACTAACACACAGACTACTAACACATAGACTACTAACACATAGACTACTAACACATAGACTACTAACACATAGACTACTAACATAGACTACTAACACATAGACTACTAACACATAGACTACTAACACATAGACTACTAACATAGACTACTAACATAGACTACTAACACACAGACTACTAACACACAGACTACTAACACATAGACTACTAACACATAGACTACTAACACACAGACTACTAACACATAGACTACTAACACATAGACTACTAACACATAGACTACTAACACATAGACTACTAACACATAGACTACTAACACATAGACTACTAACACATAGACTACTAACACACAGACTACTAACACATAGACTACTAACATAGACTACTAACACACAGACTACTAACACACAGACTACTAACACATAGACTACTAACACACAGACTACTAACACACAGACTACTAACACACAGACTACTAACACATAGACTACTAACACATAGACTACTAACACACAGACTACTAACACATAGACTACTAACACACAGACTACTAACACATAGACTACTAACACATAGACTACTAACACATAGACTACTAACATAGACTACTAACACACAGACTACTAACACATAGACTACTAACACACAGACTACTAACACACACACTTCATAGTTTGACTTCCATTCTCATTCTCAAATTTAAAATAAGAGTAAATATCCGTCATGATATTCTTGCTAAGAGTAAACGTCTTAACACTGACGTTAAAGGACAAGTTCACCGGTGGCGGGAGAGTTAAGACACAGCTCTGGCTGTCTACACGGATACCAAGAAGAAACTTTGAGTGGTGGTACTCACCGACGACTTTTGACCACTGGGCTGGAGGCCGCCACTCTGGGTACTGTTTGGGGAAGACCTCTCTACTCCAGGCCGTCTGGACCAACACTTTATATACGGTCAGTTTGTTGGGGTCACAGGTGGAGGCGGCGGCGGCGGCGGCGCTGGGGGTGCGGGGGAGTCTTCTCGCCCCAACACACACCAGCATCACCAGCAGGAGGAGCGCCAGAGGGGCTGAAGATCGTGGTAGTCTCATGGTTGGACGGCAGGAGCAACACGCGTCGAGGAGCGAGAGAGAGGGACAGAGGGAACGTCTCGTTGCAAACGCGGGCGCTGGGCTCACTGGCTGAAGCAGAGCACTACCAGCGTCACACGCCAAGTACCGACACAGTGTGGGCTGCCCTCGCCCGCTCCTTATGTACCGTGCGTGTGTGTGTGTGTGTGTCTCTTGAGTGCGTGCGTGCGTGCGTGTGCGTGCGTGCCCACTCCCCAGCCAAACACACAAGGACGAATCCATGCACAAATGCTTACCTGCACGCGCGCACAGAAGGCGCAT
>NC_091174.1:2869624-2922124 GCF_040958095.1 Procambarus clarkii
TAACCTCTGGCTTCTCCCTGGACGGGTGAACGCGGTTCAGCCTTCCAGGTGTATATATGCACTGGTGGGAAGGATAATAATTATTACGGTTATATTAGCAGATGGTACAATAATGGACGCGCCATACCCCCCTTCTACTTGTTTCTATTCCCTCTCCTTCCTCCTTTCTTTTGTCTATCTTCCGCATCCCATCTTCTGTCGCTTTCTACTCTCTTTCACTGTCTCCTTCCACGTCAACCTTACTCCTCTTAGGCTGCTATCATCCTTCCTTCTGCATTCTCTCCATTCCTTCCCTCTGTTATATGTACCGGATTGAATGGGTACGATATTGACCACATGAACCCCCACACCATACTACACCACCACACACCACACTACACACCACCACACTACCACCACACTACACCACACCACCACACCACCACACCACCACACACCACACCACCACACCACCACACACCACACCACCACACCACCACACCACCACACCACCACACACCACACAACACACCACCACACACCACACAACACACCACCACACACCACACAACACACCACCACACACCACACTACACACCACCACACACCACACTACACACCACCACACACCACCACTCTACCACCACACTACACCACACCACCACACACCACAACCCTCCCACACTCGACCAGGCACCGTCGACGTGGCCCACAACATAATCACTTCTTACTGCTGGACAAAAAAAGTGGTGAGGCCATCAGATCTAATCCTCACCAACGATGACATAAGCTCGTATGCCAGGACAAAATATATACTGTTGCCTCGTTATATGTTCTTGGGCGCTGAAGGTCGCCATGGGTCGTTACGTCCTTAAGGTCGCCCCTCAACAAGGTCATTTGTATATTATAATTGCTTGGCCTACTACGTACCTTTCCCCATCCCCCTGTTCCACCCCCAACCTGCTCACTTACCCTCCCTACTCTCTTCTGTTCCTTCCCATCTCACGTGATGATTAGTGGTAACACCCCCCCCTCCCCCCTACGCCTTCCCATTCCATTTCTTCATAGCGTAACTAATGAGGTCTAAGACCTAGACCTCATTACCCATAGTCATTGTTAGGTAAGTCTTGTTAGATCAGCACCAGTGCTCCTCTTGGTAGTCACGCCCCCCCCCTCTCTCTCTCTCTCTCTCTCTCTCTCTCTCTCTCTCTCTCTCTCTCTCTCTCTCTCTCTCTCTCTCTCTCTCTCTCTCTCTCTCTCTCTCTCTCTCTCTCTCTCTCTTTCTCTCTCTCTTTCTCTCTCTCTCTCTCTTTCTCTCTCTCTCTCTCTCTTTCTCTCTCTCTCTCTCTTTCTCTCTCTCTCTCTCTTTCTCTCTCTCTCTCTCTCTCTTTCTCTCTCTCTCTCTCTGCAACAATGATCACAAAAACACTGATCCAAGTATGTGCGGAAAACCACATATAAAAAATAGAGAATACTTAACGCGTTTTCGGCTACATCGCCTTCATCAGAGCAAAGTAGAATGAGACTCATTCTACTGTGAGGCCTCCTGTTGCTAGTTATGTCAGCCCCCTCACACCTCTCTTGTGTTCAGGTCTTGTCACAGTGTTCAGGTCTTGTCACAGTGTTCAGGTCTTGTCACAGTGTTCAGGTCTTGTCACAGTGTTCAGGTCTTGTCACAGTGTTCAGGTATTGTTACACTGGCTAAGGCTGCCATCTCTGCCTGGAAAGGTCCACCCTGTCTTTTGTATTCATGTCATATTTGTAATAAAAGAAGCTCTAATTGCCAGTGAAGGTTGTTGCATTGACCTTGTTATACTCGCTCAGTCAGTAGTTGATGCAACTTTCTCAGGTCATCCATTGGATGTCATCTGGTGGTGCAGGCAGGATGTCACCTATAACTGGGTGACGCAACTACAACAACTCCTGGCCATAAATTTAACATCGTCTTACCCAATATGTGGCCAGCACTCCCTACATTCCCCTACCCTATCTGCCCCTCTGACAGATAAGGGCGACACTATCTTCACTCCATCCCCCTTCCCTTGCAAGGGAAGATCGGGGGCCAGATTCACGAAGCAATTACGCAAGCACTTACGAACGTGTCCATCTTTCCTCAATCTTTGACGGCTTTGGTTACATTTATTAAACAGTTTACAAGCATGAAAACTTGTCAATCAACTGTTGTTATTGTTATAAACAGCTTCCTGGTGCTTCGGTGCTCATTAATTGTTTAATAATTGTAAACAAAGCCGCCAAAGATTGAGAAAAAATGTACAGGTTCGTAAGTGCTTGCGTAACTACTTTGTGAATCTGGTCCCTGAACAATATCTCCACTACACTTCTATTACCTCCTCCTCCCCAGCGACAGGTGATGGTGCCCCCCCCCACTACTGTATCAAATGGTGGTGACCCTATTCCACCCCCCCCCCCTCTGTGACAGCTGGGGGGGGGTGCTATGGAACAGTCACCAGTTGGGGACAATTTCATGGCTGACCCATTAAACTGATGTCATGTGATCAGTGATTATTAGTAGGGTTCGGCCGGTGGTGACACAGATAGTGAGGATGGTGTCCTGGTTGTGGGCTCCTCCCTCGTCACCATCACCATCACCCTCACACTATCTTCTGGAACGTTAACATGTGTTATTAAGGTCGTGTTGTAACAAGGAAGACCATGTATGTGAGAGGTGTTGCCCGGACACAACACCCGCAACACTACACAACACAACACCCGCAACACTTCACAACCTCAAATACACAACATTAAGAAACGGGCTTTGCCAAAAAGGCTCCCAACAATCCACACTCTCATTAGACAATGGTGAGCTGCCGGAAATTTGAAAAAGGGGCCGTCGAATAATGTTCAATTTACTTGATCACATAATTGTAATTTTTATTTTATATATAAATATTTTATATATTTGTATATATACTTTGTGAGAATATACCTATATGTCTGACGAACATTTAAACATATATTATTGTACTACTGTGTGGTCTTTCCTGACTTAGCAGCAACACCAAGTTTCATATATAAATATATATAAATGTATTTTGTATATAAATTTAGGGAGAGGAATGTATATAAGTTCTTCAAATTTACATAATTTCATTTTTATTTACAGAGCCTGAGGTACGTGTAGTGTAAGGTAAGTAACGAATTATCACTTAAGTGTACCATAGGTGTAGAGGCTCGAGTGTAACGCCAGCCCTCTAGTGTGTCCGGATGAGTATGATACTCATACGGAACGTATGAGTATGAGTCGTATGAGTATATCTTGTGCTGTTTGTAAGTATTTGAACCGTGACACAATGTTCAGGTTCTGTACACCAACACTGGATTTTATTTGGAACAATTAACAGACTTTGAGCTGTAATTTGAGTGTACAGTTGGTTCAGCGCACATTCATGCTGGTTCACTTGGTTTACCACCACCTGGTTAGGTTTACCACCCCCCCCCTCTCGGCTGGTTTACCCCCAGCTGGTACAGCAGGGAGCCAGCTGCCGGGGCAGCCAGCTGTTATGAGCCAGCACAACACTGAGATCAAGTAACTGCCTACTGTCATTACTCGACACCACAACCAGGGGGGTTAAGCACCCCCCCCCCTCCCCCTAGTATGGCTCTGCTACAACAATTACCACCAATACAAAAAATTATGTCAAGCAAATATTTTAAACGCATCGAATTCTTGACAAATATTAATTTACATTGGTGTTGTTGTTAATGAAATGTGAAATTGTTATCAGATAGTCGTTTCTCATTTACAGTGATGTTTGTGTACAAAATTATAATTTTGGGTGAATATTAAATAAAATAGTGATGGAATGAGGCTACGAGCACCTGAGGCCATAGTCACGCCAGAGCTTGTCCAGGTAATTATCACTCTAATGACATTAAGATGGAGCATCCAATTGCTTCATGGTTCACCTTTGACTCAGAGGGAAGATGCTCGTGGCATTAGACGACCATTAAGTGCAATCACCTGGTCCTCTTAGGCACCATGTACTATATGCTATTAGAGATCACAGCGAGGGTAAGGGGCTCCATTTTCACTTACAGCGCAACCCGTCCTCGACTCAAGTCCATTACATCCAGCGGTCAACCCCACAGACGCATTCATAAATTTTAACTTGCTGTTCATTCAAAACGGGAATTTTCTCAAGTATAAATTAATATTATAATATATTAGCATATTGTGTATATATAGGCATAGGATAGGTTAGGTTAGGTGTTTAGGTTCTGTTGGCGATTATTTGTATTTGTAGTACGTGGGTGAAGCATTTACAGCGTTGTGGTTCGAACAAAATTCGTCAGTGAAGCACTTGTTCCGGATATGTTCGAACGTCAGCAGTTGTGAGTCGTGTGTAAACCATTCTTCATTCATAAACACCGGGGGGTTTGGCGGGTGCATGGAATCACTTTTGTGTCTTTGTTTGGAGGACGGACTAGAAGATGGGCTGGAGGACGGGCTGGTGGACGGGCTGGAACATCTTGATATATCTCAATCGTCAGAATCAGACCTGAGTCAACCGGCTCAGGTCTTCCACTCTCTTGTTCATACAATAATTATCGCCGTCTTTGAAGGATGCCGTTGAGTTTGGGGTGTTTTCTTTCTTGTGTGCATATCTCTCTTCTTTATTTTGTATATAATTTATTTTGTTTTTAACTTTTAATAATTGTATTTCTTTTAATGAGTAAATCATTCTGATTTATATATTGATGTTTTTTACTAATCTTGCGTTGTAAATGTTCTGTTTTTACACTGATGATGGAGTTAAGACTGTAAAGTCTGTTATGTTAAATAAAAGGAAGACTTCAGTTTTATTTCATAACATTTTGTGTACAAGTTTTGGCTCCCCCCCTCCCCACCAGTCTAGGTTGTTGTTATAGATTCAGCTGGTCGGAACAAGTTCCAAGTAGCACGGGCTATGGTGAGCCCGAAGCTTACCTGGCACAGGAGCGGGGCAAGTAGCACGGGCAATGGTGAGCCCGTAGTGGACTTACATGGCACAGGAGTGGGGCAAGTAACACGGGCAATGGTGAGCCCGTAGTGGACTTATCTGGCACAGGAGTGGGGCAAGTAACACGGGCAATGGTGAGCCCGTAGTGGACTTATCTGGCACAGGAGTGGGGCAAGTAACACGGGCAATGGTGAGCCCGTAGTGGACTTATCTGGCACAGGAGCGGTGCCTGGCAGGCAG
This sequence comes from Procambarus clarkii, assembly GCF_040958095.1. Lineage (NCBI taxonomy): Eukaryota > Metazoa > Arthropoda > Malacostraca > Decapoda > Cambaridae > Procambarus > Procambarus clarkii. The sequence goes on from NC_091174.1 coordinate 2,874,805, forward strand.
TCTAGGTGGGGGAACAAGTAGTTACGGGTCACGCCACCCCCGCTCCAGGGGTGAAGGGTTAGGGGGGGGGTTACGTGGGGGAGGGGGAGTAGTGAGGCCTCCAGACGGCAAGTGTGTTGACCAGACCACACACTAGAAGGTGAAGGGGAGACGGCGACGTTTCGGTCCGTCCTGGACCATTCTCTCAAGACAATCGACTTGAGAATGGTCCAGGACGGACCGAAACGTCGTCGTCCCTTCACCTTCTAGTGTGTGGTCTGGTCAACTTACTTTAGCCACGTTATTGTGACTCATTCAGCACCGCTCCTGTGCCAGGTAAAGTCCACTACGGGCTCACCATAGCCCGTGCTACTTGGAACTTGTTCCGAGTAGCTGAATCTATAACAACAACAACAACAACATGTAACTCATCGTCTGCAAGTGTGTGTTGGTCACTGGCGACGGCAGACAATCCCCTGCTCTCAAGAACTACCCGGGCAGTTCGGTAAGCTTCGTCAGTTTGGTAATATAACTTGTTCTGTTGCCAGAGTCACTCAGTTATACCTTCGGGCTTTATCTTTTTGGTGAAATTTTGGTTGTGTACGAGACGTATTGCAGGTGTTGTGTTTGTTTTATTACACTAACGTTTGTTGTACTTTAATCTTGTTTACTCATAAGTACATTGACTTAAATGTGGCTTTTTGTTTGTTATGTGTTTAGCCGTCGCTCAGCTACGTGTAACCGCACTACCTTGATTAAGGGAACTGTGTATGTATGTATGTATGTATATGTATGTATGTATATGTATATATATATATATGTATATATATATATGTATATATATATATGTATATATATATATGTATATATATATGTATATATATATATGTATATATATATATGTATATATATATATGTATATATATATATGTATATATATATATGTATATATATATATATGTATATATATATATATATATGTGGCATTAACACAAGACAGAACAAAATGTGGTATTAATAGGGTATTAATTTCATCAACACAAGACAGAACAAGGGTATTAATAGGTTTAACGATGCATAAGCAACAGGGCTCCATTAAGGAACATATAATCTCTTCCCACAACCAAACCATCGCCAGAGAAATCCTAGTAAACAACACAGAAATCATCGATAGATACAGCGATAGCAGGCGGCTTGACGTTTGCGAGGCACTACACATCAAGAAGTCAACACCAGCAATCAACAGCCAATTATTGCACAACTATATTCTACCCACCTCAAGACTCCGCTCCAATATAGAAGCATCAAGAAATATGGACCAATAGGCTTTCTACAAACACTTCTATTCAATATTCATTGTTTCGTGTTCTGTCTTGTGTTGATGAAATTAATACCCTATTAATACCCTTGTTCTGTCTTGTGTTGATGAAATTAATACCCTATTAATACCACATTTTGTTCTGTCTTGTGTTAATGCCACATCACCCCTTCCACCTCACTCAAATGTAGATATAAAATCGGAGATACGTAAGTTCTATTCAGTTGTGTATTTGTGAACTAAAGTCTGAAAATGTAATAAGTTTTACGAAACGCGCCCGTGTCGCGTCAGACTAGAAATAAAAATGAATTTTGGAGAATTGATTTTTGATTTACCTCCAACAGTGAAGCGTAATGTACGAAAGATTGAGAAAATTCGTGTTAGAATTATTAATCTTACTTTTTCGGTCATATTTAATTATATATGTCTACAGGAAAGACTGCTACCAAAATATACTAATATATATATATGTATATATGTATATATATATATATGCATATATATATATATATATATGTATATATATATGTATATATATGTATATATATATATGTATATATATATGTATATATATATGTATATGTATATATATATGTATATATATATGTATATATATGTATATGTATATATATATATATGTATATATATATGTATATATATATGTATATATATATGTATATATATATGTATATATATATGTATATATATATGTATATATATATGTATATATATATGTATATATATATATATGTATATATATGTATATATATATATATATATATATATATATATATATATATATATAATATACAATATATATATATAATATACAATATATATATAATATACAATATATAATGTGTGTGTGTTTATGACAATTGGTTGACGTAGTGGCGCACAAGTTTCTACACAAAGGTATTCCCAGGAGCAGCGAGTGAGCCTCACAGTAGCCAGCTGGGCGGCAGCTTCACAGGCCCGGGCAGGCGGCGCCTACAGTAAACAAACTGGCGATTCAGTTATCGCTGAATTCCGGAATTTTTTCACACATTAGATTACATAGTGAGGCAAAGTTTGTGAACACTTATGGCTGGAGTTTATCTTGAGTCAAGTGTACATGAGCAGGTGCTACAAGCTCCTGGAGGTGGTTGTAGCAGTCTAAGCCTAGCAGTAGTAACGTCTAGAAGTCTGCTAAGGTACGATGACCTTCCTCAGGAAGCAACCCGCAACACTTGCCTAACTTCAGGCAAACTATTTATTGATAAGTAAACAGATGCATCAGGTGACAGGAAATACTACTCATTAACATGAGCCTTCAACAGTGTGGAACAACAGAAAGCCACTTTAATGGACAAACTAGAAACAATTGAATTTTCAAATGAGCAGAACACAACCATCTGTGGACAAGTAGAGGCAGACACAACACAAGTGAGGCTAGACGCTTAGTTGTCTGTGTGCTCCCAACGTGTTCCTTGACGCCTCGAGTGGCTGGTCATCCAGTGTGACGTGTTCCTTGTGCCTCGAGTGGCTGGTCATCCAGTGTGACGTGTTCCTTGATGCCTCGAGTGGCTGGTCATCCAGTGTGACGTGTTCCTTGATGCCTCGAGTGGCTGGTCATCCAGTGTGACGTGTTCCTTGATGCCTCGAGTGGCTGGTCATCCAGTGTGACGTGTTCCTTGACGCCTCGAGTGGCTGGTCATGCAGCACCAAGATGGCACCAAGGTAACAGCATGAACCTCCTGCCTGCACCCTCACACCTCTCCATCACCCTGTCTGATCTCTCTCCCTCACTGTCTTCACCTCCTTCACTGTCTCCTCCTTCGCAGTCTCCATTTATGGCATCCTCTTCCATCTCTGTCAACATCTTTCTCAATTTCCTCCTATCTATATCCATTTCTCTTCACTTTCTATCTCTATCAGCACCATCAACCAGTCCGCCCGTCTCTACCTCTCTGCCGTTCTATTGCTCTCCAACAACTCACTCCAAGGGTCACTTCCCTTCCCATTATTTTCAGTTCTGTAAACACTGTTGCTATCCAAGTTCTTATTTGTGTTGAGTGTTCAGTAGAGCTTTGCGTCGTAAATAACTGTAAACTGACGGTCATTTTCCTGTACACCTGTTGATGTAAGTGGCTGTGGCAGTCACCCAACCACTGTCACTCCTGGCATCCAGTCTTCTACCGTATTTAGACACAGTTATATGATATCATTTTGACTTGTATCACGTTTGAATGATGGTGTGATATCCATGTCATGTCGGCCTCTGTGCTTGCTCTGTGCTGGCGCCTCGTGCACCTTCACGGTCATCAGGGCAGCCGCTCCTCTGCGCCAGCTTAAGTGCAACAACTAGATGAGTTTTCAACCCTCGGAGATAATGACTGAAAAAAATTCCAACGTGTGAATATATGAGAAATCCGGGAACAGATACCCATCTTGAGGAGCCGGAGTGAGGGGGGGGGTCTTAGGGTCCGTATGCAGACAGGGCGCTTAAGGGAAGGCTGAGGGGCTGAAGGAGGAGGGTAGGCTGAGGGAGGAGAGTTGGATGATGGAGGAGGGTAAGTGTTGGAGGTGGTTGAGGGACTGTTCATCCACACACGTCAAGGAGTGGCGTGATATGGCCATTGTCGGGGCGGTGTGACCCTTGACACGGAGTCTTGGCCGCGGCGACACTGGCTCTGTGTGTGTGTGTGTGTAGTCATCCACCGACTTGTTAGCACGGTAACAAGAACATAAGAATAACGGTAACTGCAGAAGGCCAATTGGCCCATACGAGGCAGCTCCTATTGGTCAGGTACACGGTAACCAGGTACACTGTAACATGGTGCACAGTAACAAGGAGACGCCAGTACAGGTGTTGCGAGAGAGTCGGCTTGCATCATCGGGCCTCAGGTGTTGGCTACGTCACGTATTAATTATCATATTTGGCGGGAGAGGTGGGTGTTGACAGTGGACAGGTGGGTTGTTAGTGGGCTGGTGGGGGGGACTCTTGGACCAAGCATTTACTTCTCATCTGCCCACGGGATGGGTATGAGGTGCATAATAAAACAATGAATTGAGAACGCAGAAATCACAATAGCGTGATGCATCAAATGAACAAATCCACAAGGGCCGCTGATTAAGGCGGCGTCTGGGATTCTCTCGGACGTAGGTTCGAACCCTCGTCACGGCCCTTATGGATTCGTTCAAATGAATTACATAAGATCAAAGGTAACTGCAGAAGGCCTCTTGGCCAATACGAGCCAGCTCATATTTATAACCACCCAATCCCACTCATATACATGTCCAACCCGCGCTTGAAACAATCGAGGGACCCCACCTCCACCACGCTACGCAGTAATTTGTTCCACAAATCAACAACCCTGTTACCGAACCAGTATTTACCCAAGTCTTTCCTAAAACTAAACTTATCCAATTTATACCCATTGTTTCGTGTTCTGTCTTGTGTTGATACTTTTAATACCTAAATTGAGAAAGTTGCACACCTGTAGATCGCAGCATCGTTCTTCCTCGCCTCGTCGTCTTCATCATTTCTGATTTGTCATAATTAACACGTGAGTTCGTGTTAGAGGAAGAGGGTGACGTTGGACCTTGTGAGGGTGCGTCAGTCAGGTGGAGGTGTGGCGTGTGTGGCCGGGGCGCCCCAGACGCGCCACAACCAGCGTATACATAATGTGCGCTCGTGCCACTGTGGCCGGGGCGCCCCAGACGCGCCACAACCAGCGTATACATAATGTGCGCTCGTGCCACTGTGGCCGGGGCGCCCCAGACGCGCCACAACCAGCGTATACATAATGTGCGCTCGTGCCACTGTGGCCGGGGCGCCCCAGACGCGCCACAACCAGCGTATACATAATGTGCGCTCGTGCCACTGTGGCCGGGGCGCCCCAGACGCGCCACAACCAGCGTATACATAATGTGCGCTCGTGCCACTGGTAATGATGAATATTTAGTGGTGATGTACCAAGTTATGACCAGTATCACTCGCAGGAATTGCGCCTCGACCCCGCGACCTCTGACATCATGGACGGGAGTGGCAAGAGGAAACGGTTTTGTATGCTGGGAGTGTCACAGAGGCCCCCTCCCCCCCCCTCCAGCCCTCACACACCACCAAAGGAACACATCTCTAGACCTGAAGATACACATGTGAAATGATGGCGTTATATAAGTGTGAGAAGTGATGGCATGCATCTCCATCTTGGTAATTGAAGAAACCGGAAGAGATGGGCTGTGTGCCGCCAAGCATTGTCTACAACTCTGCCACTGATGTCTTGAGCCAAGCCGAAGACAGGAAGTCATTCCGTGTATACATAAGAGCTCGTGTGATGATCTGCCGACGCCTCCACGACGACAACACTCCGTCTCCCAAGACGGAGACACGGAGAGGCAGCTGCCACCACCAGAGGCACCGACCCGGTACACCGACCCGGTACACCGACCCGGTACACCACCCTCACCAGGAAGACTTCAGCCCAGACACTCGCAGCCACTCCAACATGGCTATGATGCACGGACCACCGTAGCCAACATGGCTATGATGCACGGACCACCGTAGCCAACATGGCTATGATGCACGGACCACCGTAGCCAACATGGCTATGATGCACGGACCACCGTAGCCAACATGGCTATGATGCACGGACCACCGTAGCCAACATGGCTATGATGCACGGACCACCGTAGCCAACATGGCTATGATGCACGGACCACCGTAGCCAACATGGCTATGATGCACGGACCACCGTAGCCAACATGGCTATGATGCACGGACCACCGTAGCCAACATGGCTATGATGCACGGACCACCGTAGCCAACATGGCTGGTATAACCTGGTCCTCGGCTCCCTGCTGGCAAAATAGGAAGAGTATGGAGATGGTCCGAACACACTTTTCTTGTTATTGAAAGATGGCCTTGCGAGGCGGAGGAGGCGTGCGCTCCCTAGCATTAGAGGCGATGATTCGCTTGATAAAACCAGTTTATTTTTGGGGAGCGGGATGGTGTCTTGATCATTGTACCACTCTGCTTCACTTCTCACTTCTGCTTGTTTGCTGATGGTCGTTGGCACTGTGCTTGGTGACGTTGTTAATTTGACACACACAATGAAGATGAAGGGACGACGACGTTCCTTCACCTTCTCCGTCCGTCCTGGACCGACGATGTTTCGGTCCAGGACGGACCGAAACGTCGTCGTCCCTTCACCTTCTAGTGTGTGGTGTAGTCAAGCTATTTCAGCCACGTTATTGTGTCTCGTCGCCTGCACGTTGTTAATGTTGTCATTCATTCATCCTCTGCCACTAGTAGGCATCCATCAGTCTCAGGAGATTATGGAGTTGTCGGTCTGGAGTGGCCTCTCCAGGGCGCAAAGCCAGGGTAGGTTGATAGTGAGTTGTTACCCATGCAGCAGGTCCCCCCCCCCCCCCTCTCCACGGCGTCACTATTGTTACAGCAATATCTGATAACAGCTAATTCTCACTACAGTAACGAGACTGCTAAGTTAATAGTTAAGAAACAGTAGTACCTGGTGCTAACTGGGCTCTACAGTGATTAAGTGATCATTTCTAACTAATCTTTACTGTGTTAATTGATCATAGTAACTGATTCTAACTAATTTTTACTGTACTTTAATACTAAATTAACAATAATAATTATTTACAGTGTTTCATATATTTTGGAGCCACATATATACTTTATTTATTTCTTAAACGACTTTTTTCAGTTTTATATTTTTTGAAATTATCCTTCAATCAGAAGCATGGTTACTAAAAGCTTTAATCTGAGGGACGTTTATCAGATTAATTTGACACCTGGGAATTTCAATTATTTTGAAGTCAATCATTGTCAATTACCATCATTATCATTGTCAATTCACTGTCAATTTACATATATACAAATCATTATCATTGTCAATTTATAAATAGATAGTTTTTTTCAGTACTACACACCTTTAGTAACTAAGAAGAGAGAGGTATAAGAACCTTATATTTTCCAAATTAAAACAAAATACATTACATGATTAAAATCAGTTTCTTGAAAGAATGTTAAATGCAGGAGTTGAAGGACTAGATGTACTCGCCTAGTTGTGCTTGCGGTGGTTGAGCTTTGTCTCTTTGGTCCCGCCTCTCAACCGTCAATCAACTGGTGTACAGATTCCTGAACCTACTGGGCTCTATCATATCTACATTTGAAACTGTGTATGGAGTCAGCCTCCACCACATCACTGCCTAATGCATTCTACCTGTTAACTACTGACACTGAAAAAGTTCTTTCTAACGTCCTTGTGGCTCATTTGGGTACTCAGTCTCCACCTGTGTCCCCTTGTTCGTGTACCACCCGTGTTAAACAGTTAATCTTTATCTACCCTGTCAATTACTCTGAGAATTTTGTAGATAGTGATCATGTCTCCCCGAGCTCTACTGTCTTCCTGTGTCGTAAGGTGCATTTCCCGCAGCCTTTCCTCGTAACTCATGCCTCTTAGTTCTGGGACTAACCTAGTGGCATACCTCTGAACTTTTACCAGCTTCGTCTTGTGCTTGAGCAGGTACGGGCTGATGATGTGAGCGTGCACCGCTCTCTTGACCCCACCCATGGTTTCCTTGGAGTTGAGATGAGTGAAGGGGAGGCTGGTGCTCCATGGTGGAGAGTGAGTCTAGACCCCCAGCACACACTTATCCCTGGCTCTGTAGCTGCCGGACCGCTCTGTACAGCGGCTGATCCTTCACCATCAGCGGCTGATCCTTCACCATCAACGGCTGATCCTTCACCATCAACGGCTGATCCTTCACCATCAACGGCTGATCCTTCACCATCAACGGCTGATCCTTCACCATCAACGGCTGATCCTTCACCATCAACGGCTGATCCTTCACCATCAGCGGCTGATCCTTCACCATCAACGGCTGATCCTTCGCCATCAACGGCTGATCCTTCACCTACAGCGGCTGATCCTTCACCTACAGCGGCTGATCCTTCACTTACAGCGGCTGATCCTTCACCTACAGCGGCTGATCCTTCACTTACAGCGGCTGATCCTTCACCGCCCTGGACTCAGAGGAAGAGTAAACAGTTCTGGGAAAGCCATGACCAGTCGTGGAAAGCTTTGGTACACATAGACAGCCTTGAGCCTTGGTGTTGTCAGCAGGAATAGTCTTCATATCTCTAAGAGGCTTGGGTTCACTTGGAATGTCTTGAACCCTTTACAGCACCTTGACAATACTGTCAAATCTAAATTCGTGTGTAAAAGTTTCATGACACATTTTGAAGAGTATTTGGATATGGTCTTTATTTCTTCTGAAATCTGGATGGGTAATCACCATGTGGGTTCCTGGAGGTCATTAAACTGTCAAGAAGTTCCCGCGTGCCCCAAAGGTTACCATCACACTCCAGCTGCGACCCCACTCTGACGTAAATCTTATTTCCACCTAAGGTGCCTGCGCCCAGGGCGCCGTGGCCGCCTGTTTGTGTCAGAAGGAGTTTGGAAGGTCTTGCTTCACTGTAACCAAGTTGTTATCGGAGAATACGTGAACCATAACACGTTCTCAAGAGCACGAACACACACACACACACTACCTACTAAATGCTCAGAAGAATTATCAAAGATGAACTGTTTAACTCTGGTGGGACGCGAACAAGGGGACACAGGTGGAGACCGAGTACCCAAATGAGCCACAAGGACGTTAGAAAGATCTTTTTCAGTGTCAGAGTAGTTAACAGGTGTTAACTACTCAAGTGTTAATGCATCAGCTCCCGGGCCTGAGGCTGCAGCTCCCGGGCCTGAAGCTCCAGCTCCCGGGCTTGAAGCTCCAGCTCCCGGGCCTGACTGAAGCACACTGAAGCAAGTGCTTCCTCCGGCATCTTGGACTGATGCCACTACACTCTACCAACTTTTGATTTAGAAAATCTCGCGGTTTCCATTTCTAAATAATTATAAAAATATATGCAAAGCTAACTTTTTTGCTTGAAGGCTTTCTTGAAGCACAAACTTTTCTGCTTTCTGTTTGTTTCCTTGTTTTTGTTGCTCGTTTCCTTGTGCTTAGAAATATTAAAGTGTTTTGGGTGTTTTTGTGGCTAAAATTTTAAACAGAATATTTTGCCAAAGACATAAGATCAAACAGGTTTAAGTTCAGTCTTAATCCAGATACAAGCAAACATTTGTTACTTGCTAGAAATCTGAGATACAAGTTCAGCCTTAATCCAGATACAAGCAAACATTTGTTACTTGCTAGAAGTCTGAGATACAAGTTCAGCCTTAATCCAGATGTTGCCAGCCTTAATAACTCGTGACTTCGTTAAACTGAACATATTGGCTGTTACCTTTGTCCGTCAACTGCTATTTATAATTTACAAGTGCGAGGTTAGAGGCGAGAGCAGAGAGTGATGAGGAAGTTGTCCTGGGGCTTAACAACAAGACGTAGGACACTCCCAGCCACTTTATGGCCTCTCACGGCGAGAGATAAGCCGCCAACCCAACAATTTGAGGCCATTTTATTGAGGTGTGTTCATCGCTGTGTGTCATACGCCGGAGATTGATGTGAGGCGGAATTGGGAAGTTGACCTGGTCGAGGCCATATTGAAGGTAATGTACACATACTAAAATATTTATATGAAGGAAAAAAGGTTGTAAATCCCAGAATGTTGTGAAAATTAACCAATCACCCAGATAACTGCATGAGAGAGAAAATGTGTGTGTGTACTCACCTAGTTGTATTTGCGGGGGTTGAGCTCTGGCTCTTTGGTCCCGCCTCTCAACTGTCAGTCAATCAACTGTTATTAATTACTATTTTTTTTTTTTACACACACACACAGGAAGCAGGCCGTAACAGCTGTCTAACTCCTAGATACCTATTTACTACTAGATAACAGGGGCATCAGAGTTGAAAGAAACTGCCGATTTGTTTCTGCCATCACTGGGGATCGAACCCGATCCCTAGGATTAAGTCCTAAGTGCTGTCCACTCAGCCACAGCCCCCCTCCTGCTGCTGTGTGTGTGTGAGAGAGAGAGAGACAACAAGTGAGAGAGAGAGAGAGAGACAAAGAGAGAGAACAAGTGAGAGAGAGAGAAAAAAAACAAGTATGTGTGCATAAGAGAGAGAGAGAGAGAGACAAAGAGAGAGAGAGAACAAGTGTGAGAGTGATAGAGAGCGAACCTTGAGGGCAAGGTTGTCTGGGATGACGTCCAGTGGTTGAGGAAGTGAAGGTAACAACCAATAAGGAGCAGGAGAAGGTGATAACGTGCAGGAAGGAAGCAGGAAGCTAAAGAGCACCTCTGAATGACTGGGTGTTGCTGGTGAGGACCAACAGTAGTTGACATTGTCCATCTATGAATGACCGGCCGGTGCTCAGTCATCACTTACACCATCTCAAGCATTCAAACTTGAATGAATGAAAGACAGAGTGGTGCTGGCCCCTGTGGCACGAGTTTCAGTACAGTGAGTCGATGATGTATTAATACAGTGACACAGTAATGCAGCGTGAAAGTGTGTACATTGATACCTTATTCAGACGATGAGTCGCAGTAACGTGGCTGATGATATGATGACCAGACCACACTTCAGAAGATAGAGACGACGACCTTTCGGGCGGTTTTGGACCATTATCAAGTGGTGTGTGAGGAAGAGCACTGGTGAAGATTTGGCCACCCAAGAGGTGGCACGGGCATGAATAGCCCGTAAAGGAAGAGAGGATGTTGTGTTAGATCAAGCTATTCGCAGCAAACGTTCCATGTAGCACGGGCTATGGTGAGCCCGTATGGAAGAGAGGATTGTTGTTATAGATTCAGCTACTCGAAACAAGTTCCAAGTAGCACGGGCAATGGTGAGCCCGTAACTTACCTGACACAGGAGCGGGGCAAGTAGCACGGGCAATGGTGAGCCCGTAGTGAACTTACCTGGCACAGGAGCTGTGCTGGAAGATAGGAAGGAACAAGTCAATAAGGAAAGAGAGTGAGGTGAGAAGAAGGTAATTTCTATAAGGTCAGAGTAAGGTGAAAGGTAAGAATAGGATGAAAGGTACAAATGATATGAGTGTAAGAATGGAATGAGGTAAGAATAAGAAAAGGTTAAGAAAAAGAATAGAGAGTAGGCTTAAGTCAGGTCACGTTGGTTAGGAAGGTTGGAACATTAAGAGTATATACTGTGAAGGGGAAGACTCAAGAGCAACAAAGCCAGGACTCAGGTTCATGTTGGGAAGGTTGTGTATCAGAGCCCCGTCAACACGACGGCGTCTGTGTAGAGTAGAGGCAGCAAAGATTATTTTAGTAGACCAATCAATAAGATGACCAGACTCCCTAACATGACAGAAGAGACCATTGTTTGTGTCTTAGACTTAACACTTCTTTAGTGTTCCTTAAGTCTACCATTAAGTGTACGGCCAGCTTCGCCAAAGTATTGGAGAGGACAAGACGAACAGGAAATAGAGTAGACGCCAGCAGCATTAGAAGCAGGAGGAGCAGTGTGAACTAGGTTACTACGAAGTGTGTTAGTTTGTTGAAAGGTGAACTTTATGTCAAGAGGACATAGGTATTAGTGAGAATTTTCAGTTCAGATATGAAGGGAAGGCATAGTACAGTGGTACTGGTGTTGGAAGCAGGTTTGGGAGGAGAGAAATTTAGTTTAGCTTGAGAGTAGGCTCAGTTGATGACATGTAAAGGATAACCAAGGCCAGAGAATGATTTGTAAATAAAGGAAATTAACTGTGACAAGAGTAAGATGATGAGCAGCTGTAACAACAGTAAGATGATGAACAGCTGTAACAACAGTAAGATGATGAACAGCTGTAACAACAGTAAGATGATGAACAGCTGTAACAACAGTAAGATGATGAACAGCTGTAACAACAGTAAGATGATGAACAGCTGTAACAACAGTAAGATGATGAACAGCTGCAACAACAGTAAGATGATGAACAGCTGTAACAACAGTAAGTTGATGAACAGCTGTAACAACAGTAAGATGATGAACAGCTGTAACAACAGTAAGATGATGAGCAGCTGTAACAACAGTAAGATGATGAACAGCTGTAACAACAGTAAGATGATGAACAGCTGTAACAACAGTAAGATGATGAACAGCTGTAACAACAGTAAGATGATGAGCAGCTGTAACAACAGTAAGATGATGAACAGCTGTAACAACAGTAAGATGATGAACAGCTGTAACAAAAGATGATGAACAGCTGTAACAACAGTAAGATGATGAACAGCTGTAACAACAGTAAGATGATGAACAGCTGTAACAACAGTAAGATGATGAACAGCTGTAACAAAAGATGATGAACAGCTGTAACAAAAGATGATGAACAGCTGTAACAGCAGTAAGATGATGAACAGCTGTAACAACAGTAAGATGATGAACAGCTGTAACAAAAGATGATGAACAGCTGTAACAAAAGATGATGAACAGCTGTAACAAAAGATGATGAACAGCTGTAACAACAGTAAGATGATGAACAGCTGTAACAACAGTAAGATGATGAACAGCTGTAACAACAGTAAGATGATGAACAGCTGTAACAACAGTAAGATGATGAACAGCTGTGACAAAAGATGATGAACAGCTGTAACAAAAGATGATGAACAGCTGTAACAAAAGATGATGAACAGCTGTAACAACAGTAAGATGAGCAGCAGCAGCAGTAACAGCAGCAAGAAGAGTATAGAGTCGAGAAGGCAGACGAGCACAGCCGCTGCTGGAGTGAGAGTGCCACCAGTCCTCCTCCACTGCTCACAACAGCCTGTAAGTCCTTGTACATAAATCATGCCAGTTGCACCTGCCAAGTTTCCCCCCACACAACATTCTCTCCTCATACAACAAAGTGCTTGACAAGTGGATGCAACACTTATCATCAAATAATATTACGAAAATTAACACTTTTCTTATCTGAAGATAAATGCAGCTTCGACGTTTAACTTAGCTACAATGTTTAAGCTGATATTGCTACAATGTTTAAGCTGATGTAGCTACAATGTTTAAGCTGATGTAGCTACAATGTTTAAGCTGATATTGCTACAATGTTTAAGCTGATGTAGCTACAATGTTTAAGCTGATATAGCTACAATGTTTAAGCTGATGTAGCTACAATGTTTAAGCTGATGTAGCTACAATGTTTAAGCTGATGTAGTTACAATGTTTAAGCTGATGTTGCTACAATGTTTAAGCTGATATAGCTACAATGTTTAGCTACCGCCGTGTGTGCTGTAGAGTTAAGAGAAGGAAGCGGGAGCATATCTCAGCTCACCACGGAGGATGTAGTAAAGTATATAAGCATCTGAGAAATAATCCGTCTTGTCTAGATATGCTTCCTTGGCTTCTTACTGCGCTAAATAAGGATAAATTGCTTAAAGATTAATTGCAGGTGGCGGTTGTTGGTGGCAGGTGCGTGGTGGATGTATGTACATGGATGACATATATATATAGTTGCGAGAAGTGTGGGAGTACATGTATCACTGGTAAAGGTGTGTGAAGCTGTCTGCAGACAGGGGTGTATTTAACATGGGAGCTACCTGGGTGATGGGCTCACCTGGGTGATGGGGTCACCTGGGTGATGGGCTCACCTGGTGGATGGGCTCACCTGGGTGATGGGCTCACCTGGTGGATGGGCTCACCTGGGTGATGGGCTCACCTGGGTGATGGGCTCACCTGGGTGATGGGCTCACCTGGGTGATGGGCTCACCTGGGTGATGGGCTCGCCTGGGTGATGGGCTCACCTGGGGAGATGGGGTCACCTGGTGGATGGGCTCACCTGGTGGATGGGCTCACCTGGTGGATGGGGTCACTTGGGTGATGGGGTCACCTGGTTGATGGGGTCACCTGGTTGATGGGGTCACCTGGGTGATGGGTTCACCTGGGGAGATGGGGTCACCTGGGGAGATGGGGTCACCTGGTTGATGGGGTCACCGTGAACATACAGTGACACACAGTAGACACAGTCTAACCCCAATATTAATGGTAGTTCAGTATTCTGTAGCCTGTTACAATATTTTGACACTGTAATTATGCTCGAATGTTTTGTTTGGTGGGATGTTAAGTGTTGTTATGTGTGTGTGTGTGTGTGTGTGTGTGTGTGTGTGTGTGTGTGTGTGTGTGTGTGTGTGTGTATTCACCTATTTGTGCTTGAGGGGGTTGAGCTTTGCTCCTCTCAACTGTCAATCAACTATACAATACAATTACAATACAATTTTATTTAGGTAAGGTACATACATACAATAAATTTTTACAAGGATTGGTTGACTTATAGGTAGAGCTAGTACATACAATGCCTAAAGCCACTATTACGCAAAGCGTTTCGGGCATAACTGTTAATAACTACTAATTCCCCCCCCCCCCACACACACACACACCAGGAAGCAGCTCCGTAACAGCTGTCTAACTCCCAGGTACCTATTTACTGTTAGGTAACAGGGGCATTCAGGGGTGACAGAAACTTTGCCCATTTGTTTCTACCTGATTCGGGAATCGAACCCAGGCCACAGAATTACGAGTCCTGCACGCTGTCCACTCAACCACCAGACCCCGTGTGTGTGTGGTGGCCGCTTGCACCAGGGACCACACACTGGGGGGGGGGGGAGCTGAAGATGGTTGAAGGAAGTGACAGCAACATTTGCAACACTCGCTGCTTTAAACTGTGCATTGTAAGTATTCTCCTGTAGAACACGGTGGTTGATGAACATGGTGGTTGATGAACATGGTGGTTGATGAACATGGTGGTTGATGAACATGGTGGTTGATGAACATGGTGGTTGATGAACACGGTGGTTGATGAACATGCTGGTTGATGAACATGGTGGTTGATGAACATGGTGGTTGATGAACACGGTGGTTGATGAACATGCTGGTTGATGAACATGGTGGTTGATGAACATGCTGGTTGATGAACATGGTGGTTGATGAACATGCTGGTTGATGAACATGCTGGTTGATGAACATGCTGGTTGATGAACATGGTGGTTGATGAACATGCTGGTTGATGAACATGGTGGTTGATGAACATGCTGGTTGATGAACACGGTGGTTGATGAACATGCTGGTTGATGAACACGGTGGTTGATGAACATGGTGGCCATTCAAGCACGAGATTGAAGGAGTTGAAAGACCCAAAGTGTCAGGTCATGAGCTGTGTTGTCTATGACGGATGAACACAGACTTTACAGACACAGGGTTTGTGGTGTAAGTGGGGGGGGGGGGCAGCCCCACTCGTGGGGGGGAGGGGGGCAGCTCCCCCCACTCGTGGTCACACACTCTCAGGAGACGCTTGACGTAGGTGATTATGCAAGGCTCTTTGTCAGTGAGACTGAGAGTTATTTTATGGAAATGATCCTCGTCTTATCTGCAAAGCCCAAAAGGAAGGTGGCGGTGGTGCTGGTGGTATTGGGGGTGGTGGTGGTGGTGCTGGTGGTATTGGGGGTGGTGGTGCTGGTGGTGGTGGTGCTGGTGGTATTGGGGGTGGTGGTGCTGGTGGTATTGGGGGTGGTGGTGCTGGTGGCATTGGGGGTGGTGGTGGTGGTGGTATTGGGGGTGGTGGTGGTGGTGATGGTGGCATTGGGGGTGGTGGTGCTGGTGGTATTGGGGGTGGTGGTGGTGGTGGTATTGGGGGTGGTGGTGGTGGTGATGGTGGCATTGGGGGTGGTGGTGGTGGTGGCATTGGGGGTGGTGGTGCTGGTGGTATTGGGGGTGGTGGTGGTGGTGGTATTGGGGGTGGTGGTGGTGGTGATGGTGGCATTGGGGGTGGTGGTGCTGGTGGTATTGGGGGTGGTGGTGCTGGTGGTATTGGGGGTGGTGGTGCTGGTGGTATTGGGGGTGGTGGTGCTGGTGGTATTGGGGGTGGTGGTGCTGGTGGTATTGGGGGTGGTGGTGCTGGTGGTATTGGGGGTGGTGGTGCTGGTGGTATTGGGGGTGGTGGTGCTGGTGGTATTGGGGGTGGTGGTGGTGGCATTGGGGGTGGTGGTGGTGGTGCTGGTGGTAGGTTTGGGGATGATGGCATTAGTGGTGATGACAGTTGTGGTGTTGGGGTTGAAGTGTGGGTGTGGTAGTGTTGGTGGTGGTACGAGAGTGGTTGTGGTGGTAGGAAGTCGTGGTGAGGGTTGTGGGGCCGAGTGTGTGGTGGTGATCATATTCTCAGCCCCTTCTCTCCTTACTTTGTTTAGTTTCTCCTTTCACGTAACAAGTTGCCTTTAGGTCCTTGTTCATGATGGACTTGTTCTCCTCACACCTCACCTCTCCTCGTGCACCTGTTGGTCGTCTTATGGCTTCACTCTCACTTGTAACTTGTTAAGTGTCATCAACGGGGCCAAACCTCGTGTCTTGGAGTCCCTGTTTCAGCACCTTTATTGTGGCGCATTAAGTGCCTCCGTGACCCCCTCCACTACCGCCTGGGTATGGGGTGCATAATAAATGAACTAAGTGTGAGAAGTGCCAAAAATTGGTTGAGATTCTTGTCCACTATTGTCTACGAGGGGGGGGCGGGGGTGGTTGTTGTGGTGTGTGAACCAGCGCCTCAGGACCCCCTGGGGGGGGGGGGGAGGACCGTCTCCCTCAACTGTCCCACCATTTATCATGTATTTTACCCAACCACTTCCGAAACCTGTACATCTTTCCTTGGTCATGACGGCTTTGTTACTTTTCAAAAAAATTCGAGGTTGGTAACTTAGCAACCCTTGATTGTTGTTGTTATTATTATTATTAAACAATGTTGTAGTGCCTCGGAGCTGATCAACTCTTTATTTAATGAAGAGAGAGCCGCTATGACTGGGAGAGATGTAAATGTTGCATAAGAGGTTGTGTCATTACTTCATGAATCCTGGTTCAATCCATTTACATTTCCGCATCATTACCCAGAAAAATGACCCCCCAGGATCCACGTCCTGGGGATTAGCAGCCCCCGTGGCGCAGTGGTAAAGCACTCGCCCGGCGCTTCGCCAGCTCTTTGGTCTGGGTTTATATTTTGGTCAGGGAGGATTGAATCGGCGCCAATCATTGACTGTAGCCTCTGTTTACCCAACAGTAAAATGGGTACCTGTTGTTAAACGATTCGTCGGGTCGTATTCCAGGGAACATTAGGATTAAGGACCTGCCCGAAACGCTACGCGTGCTCGTGGCTGGTCAAAAATGCAAGAACTCTTGTATATATAAATAAATATATACAAAAGTTTTCCTAGAGGTAATGTTTTAGTGAGACGCTTGGTAAGTGTTGAGGCGGACTTGTGTATAACTAGAGGGACGCAGCCACGAGGTGAAGGTGTATGTTGGGTGACACGTTGATGTGTGGCCACCAGTGTGGGAGAGGCCCCCGTGGTCTCCCACCAGTGTGGGAGAGGCCCCCATGGTCTCCCACCAGTGTGGGAGAGGCCCCCGTGGTCTCCCACCAGTGTGGGAGAGGCCCCCGTGGTCTCCCACCAGTGTGGGAGAGGCCCCCGTGGTCTCCCACCAGTGTGGGAGAGGCCCCCGTGGTCTCCCACCACCGGGGGCAGCGGGCACGACCCAGGCGCTAGTAACTGTAAATTCTGCCATTTTAAAACCTATGATGTTGAGCCAAACTTTCCCCCCAGCATGATGTGATGCAACTCAGCTTTGCCTTGACACTTATATTAAGTAACGTCATTACCTATATGTTTTATGTATGTTAATACATGTTTATTTAAAGTGGTAAACAGCTTGGAGGACCAGAGTCCAGTAGAGACTAACTACTCGGTGTAGAGCCTTCAGTGGTCTAGACACTCCTGGAGGCTGACCCTCAAGGACTAGACCAGGTCACCTGGATGCGTCATTATGCTTATGGTAAGACCCCACTCCGCTCTCACCCGTGACATAATCCAGTCAATTGTAAGGACTGAAGGCGTGTGGCTGCGGTGTGTGGTAATGGTTGGTGGCCGAGAGGACCCTTCCTCAAGAGTGCTCCCTGCACCTGCCTCAGGTGCTGGTGAGAGTGCACTTTGTGAGAGTGCACATATGATGGGTGAGGAAGGGTGCTCGCCTCACCGACGCTGCCTCACACTTCACCAGACATGTCCAGGAGGTAGCCAAGGGTCTCCTGCCTCACTAGTCCTCACCTTACCCCTCATCTTTGCCCTCATCCTGCTCTCCCCAACACTGCCCTCGCCACACTCCCCACTCAGCCTGTCCTCTCCAGTAACACCTTGCATTTTGACATAAAACTCCCCACCGGACAAAATATAATGCACTATAAATCCCAGCGGCTCACAGTCACGTTATGTGTGGTGCTCGCTCCAGAGGTTATCTTCAGGTGTTGTAATGCAACATTTTCTGTCCGTTGTTACAACTGGGAAGGGCGGACTGTCTCCTTACACCTAGCAGTGTGGTGGCCCCAGCTGGTGGCCCCCGGCTGGTGGCCCCCAGCTGGTGGCCCCCGGCTGGTGGCCCTCAGCTGGTAGCCCCCAGCTGGTGGCCCCCGGCTGGTGGCCCCCAGCTGGTGGCCCCCGGCTGGTGGCCCCCAGCTGGTAGCCCCGCCTGGAGCCGCCACACACAAGACCCGAGACTCACATTGTTTACCCAACATAAACAATCACGTTAAGAATGGTAGCAAGTGTCCAGGAGAGCAAGAGGGCCGCCCCGGCTCATGTCCTCCACACCTGTCACCGGAGCTACACACATGTCCTCGCCTGCCCTAGACCTCCATCTCAGAACTGGGGCTGTGGGTCATCCCCACGGGTCAGGGGGGGGGGGGAGGGTCAGGGGGCGTGGGAGTGGCAGGGGGGTGGGGGGGAAGGAGGAGGAGTTCGCTGTTCCGCTGGCCAGAAAAACTCACCAATGGCCGTTTAATATATCCGTGACATCCTCACACGACCAATCACCTGACAGATTGCATTGTCAGCCACTGTTGTTGTGCCCTAAATATTCCCCCTGACACTTCCTCCGCCCCCCTGAAGGGGGGGGTGTTAGGGGGTGAGGGGGGATAGTGTGTCAGTGAGGGGTGGGGGGGGCTAGAGTGTGAGGGGATATGGGGGTTGTTCTAAGAGGACGTAAGTTAAGCTTGTGAGGTAAATGTGAATCTTACAAGAAACACAAAACTTACATTATCAAAAGTCCAACTCACGAGGTCAAATGACAACCTATGGAACACAAGTATGGCTTGTAGGGTCAAAGGTCAAGTTCACTGGGTCGAAAGTTAAATTTATGGGGTCAAAGTCAAGCTTAGGGGGTTAATCGCCAGGTCACAGGGTTAAAGGTCATATGACCACCACTTTGATTCAGATCAGATTTCAGAATTTAATTAAAAACTCCGAGATGACTGGAGGTGACTATGAGCGAGCACCTTCAGGGAGAGAGAGAGAGAGAGAGAGAGAGAGAGAGAGAGAGAGAGAGAGAGAGAGAGAGAGAGAGAGAGAGAGAGAGAGAGAGAGTGTGTGTGTGTGTGTGTGTGTGTGTGTGTGTGTGTGTGTGTGTGTGTGTGTGTGTGTGTGTGTGTGTGTCAGTCAGTCAACACATTGGGGGATAAAGTTTGACTCTTCAGTGACCATGAAAAGCCACATGCTTAACTTAGCCCACAAGGCAGCCAGGAAACTGACAGCCGTCCGGCGCATCTCATATATTCTTACAGCAGACATTGCGAAGCCTTATATAAAGTATATGTTGGCTCTCATCTTGAGTATGTCCCGCTCTCCTGGACTGTCAACCACCTGGTAATGTTGTCCTTGTAGCTTGTTTCTCTCTGGCACGGAAGGCAGTACTAAACACCAGTGCCCTTTTCTTCTTTATTATAACAAAACACAAGTAATATATATATGTAGGAGGCCACATAGCTGTCATGAGTGTATGCGTGTTGGGCATACACTCATGACACTCATACATACATGTTGGGGGAGAGTTGGCCCTTATCTGCTCTCAGTGTATGGGTCCTCGGCCTGGTTGATACTTGCTTGATGGGGTTCTGGGAGTTCTTCTACTCCCCCAATCCCGGTCCCACGCCAGACTTGGTTTGTGAGAGTTTGGTCCACCAGGCTGTTGGTTGCAGCGGCCCGCAGGCCCACATATCCACCAGAGCCTGGTGGTAGGCCACCTTGGACCAGCGTACAAAGATTGCCTTGTTCTGGTTGATGCTGAGTCAACACAAGTAAGCAAGGCGCTCAACACTGCTCGACACTATCATCGGCGTCCTCGACGATCTGCTTGATGGACTTCTTGGTTGCATATCTAACTAGCATTCATCTACATTAACCTTAAACAGGCGTTGAGACGGCCCAATCACCTCCGTCCCCCACCATCACTCATCATAATTGTGGACAAGGTGGGGAAGTGTTTGAGGAGAATGATGTGTATTTTGAATGTGGCCACCGGAAGCGGCTAGTTTATTGTGCACCCCATACTCATCCTGTGAGCGGGAGCGCAAAAAGCATTACAGAGGGCACAAATGCTTTTTGCATTACCACTCACAGGATGAGTATGGGGTGAGTAATGTGTAGTGTGGACCCGTCCTGACCGGACTGGTCACAACATGAGAGCCTTCAACTCCTATTGGCTCGTGCTAGGCAGCTCCTATTGGCTCGTGCTGGGCAGCTCCTATTGGCTCGTGCTAGGCAGCTCCTATTGGCTCGTGCTGGGCAGCTCCTATTTATATCGACACAAAGTCATTCATGTGCATGTCTAACCTACGCTTGAAACACTCCAGCGACCCCACGTCTGTTATGTTACCCAGCAATTTGTTCCATAAATCAACAACATTATTTCCAATTATTCAACCCTGTGTTTCAATAGTCAACCATCATCAAAGAATTATATTGGGAAGTCGCGATGATAGACCTGCGTACAGATAGACCGTGATGACAGACCTACGTAAAGATAGACCGGGATGGTAGGCCTATGTGAAGACAGCGAAACATAGCGAGAAATAGTGGTAAAGCCAGAAGATTACAGAGTTGAGGAGGGACAAACTTGGAGCACACTATTGACAGCCGGAACATGTAAGAATATTAAGCGAGTCACCCCTACCTGTACACTCTCTCTGGCTTCATACATTAACTTCATATATGCATGCCTATACGTAGAGGGGAGAGAGAGAGACAGACACACAGAGTATACATATTACCGACCTTAGTCAGGGTCCCGCAAACAGCCAGGAAGTCTGATACAGGAGTTTAAATCAAGAGTTTTTGCCGTGGCAGTAAGGCCGTCGCCGCCACCCGGCCTGCTGGCTGACCCAAGATGGCGGGGAGGGAGGCCGGGGGTGAGAGAGAGAGTGACACGGAGAGAGTGGGAAAGAAAAAGGTGGAGGGGGAAGTGGAAGACTGATAGAATGGGGAGTGAGCGAGGCAGATAATGAGGCGAAGCTGGTAGATTGTGGAGGGGAGGAGAGGGGGATAATGGGGTAAAAGAGGGTAAAAGAGAGAGAGAGTGAGAAAAGATAAAAATATGGACAATTATAAATAAATACCTAAGAGATAAAAGGAAAGACAAACAGGAAGACAATGATAGCAAGAAAAATATTCGGAATGAGAGAGAGAGAGACAGTGTGTGTGTGTGTGTGTACTCACCTAGTTGTGCTTGCGGGGGTTGAGCTCTGGCTCTTTGGTCCCGCCTCTCAACTGTCAATCAACTGGTGTACAGGTTCCTGAGCCTACTGGGCTCTATCATATCTACATTATAAACTGTGTATGGAGTCAGCCTCCACCACATTACTGCCTAATGCATTCCACCTGTTAACTACTCTGACACTGAAAAAGTTCCTTCTAACGTCCTTGTGGCTCATTTGGGTACTCAGGTTCCACCTGTGTCCCCTTGTTCGCATACCACCCATGCTAAACAGTTAATTTATCTTTATCTACCCTGTTAGTTCCTCTGAGCATTTTGTAGATAGTGATCATGTCTCCCCGAGCTCTTCTGTTTTCCAGCGACGTGAGATGCATTTCACTCAGCCTATCCTGGTAACTCATGCCTCTTAGTTCTGGGACTATCCTAGTGGCATACCTCTGAACTTTTTCCAGCTTCGTCTTGTGCTTGACAAGGTACGGGCTCCATGCTGAGGCCGCATATGTGTGTGAGTGTGGGGCGTGAGTGTGGGGCGTGAGTGTGGGCGTGAGTGTGGGGCGTGAGTGTGTGTAGAGAGACAGACCCCCTCTCCTGCCTGGGGTATATATAGCACAAGAATTAATTATCATCTGGGCAGAACAAGGCTGAGTCTCAATGTTGTTTATTGCTGATGTTCTTCCGGTTTGATGCGTTGGTCTCATCTTATGGAGTCGTCTATATTTTGTCGTATTTTGACCAGATTTACAAGTATTTGGTCATGATTTACAAGTACTTCGTTCAGATTTACAAGTATTTGGTCATGATTTACAAGTATTTGGTCCAGATTTACAAGTACTTCGTCCAGATTTACAAGTATTTGGTCCAGATTTACAAGTATTCCGTGTTGGTTTACAGCAATGTTAAAAGTTCACACACCCCGAACTTACATTAAGTAATATTATACCAAAGCCTGTTTAATATTCGACATAAATTACAGAACAAACAGCAGCAAATATATTGTGTCATATTACCCCCATTGTGAGGAATGTATCTACGAGTTCTTGAATATGGCTCTGCCTGTCTGACCAAGGACAGCCGTACAACACCTTCAATCCCATGTCTGGCAGTACAACTCAGTTGCCAGACGTAAAATGAATGAATGGATTTCTAACCGGGTGTTCCATTTTTTTTAATGAATTTGATATATTTTTTTATTATTATTACCATTCCAATGGTATATAACAAGGAATGAGAGAGAACCATTCTCGGGATGCTCTACGAGACGTATGATGTTGTCACACAAATATTTGGTAATCGTCGGGGATGAAAAAGTTATCGTCTATCATCCAGTTCGGTGAATGAATTGTTTTAATTATGTGTGTGACATATTTACCTCCACATAGTGGAGTAATATGGCTTGTGTTCACACGCGCGCACATACACGCGCACACACAGCCTGTGTGGGGCCTGGTGGATAGCGCGCAGGACTCGTAATTCTGTGGCGCGGGTTCGATTCCCGCACCAGGCAGAAACAAATGGGCAAAGTTTCTTTCACTCTGAATGCCCCTGTTACCTAGCAGTAAATAGGTACCTGGGAGTTAGTCAGCTGTCACGGGCTGCTTCCTGGGGTGTGTGTGTGTGTGGTGTGGAAAAAAAAGTAGTTAGTAAACAGTTGACTGACAGTTGAGAGGCGGGCCGAAAGAGCTAAGCTCAACCCCCCACACTAGGTGAATACACACACACACACACATGGGTACCATGGAAGGTGGTGAGGTACCATGGGGAGAGAGGGAGGGGTGGGAGTTCAGGATCCCGGGTCGTGGACCAACACAACACTGCAGGAGAGGTGGCGGGGATTACGGTACTGCCACAGGAGTCTGTCTGTCTACTGCAGGACTGGCGGCCTGCCAGGCGGCCCCCTGTCTGCCTCCCGTCTCTCTCACACACACACACACACACACACACACACACACACACACACACACACACACACACACACACACACACACACACACACACACACACACTACGCCACCACCACCACCAGGTAAGCAACTGTGAGCTTCACAACACCTCTCATTAACCTGTTGCACTGTTAATTATAAATCAAATTAAAATTAAAAAATATATTAATTAATGTTTGTATGTTTATCTTTAAGTTTACACAAAAATGCCGTACATTATTTACCTAAGAGAAAGCTATAATAACAGCATAAAATGTTCGTTTGACACTCCGAGGTTGTACGCCTGAGGCTAGCCTCTCACCCAACATTGCACGGGCATTGTTGTGGGGTAAGAGCCCAACATGATCAAGTCCCAAGACTTCATAAGCCGCAGTGCTTACAGTAGGAGAGTAAAATGCAGCAACATTTCTTTTTTTATATTAAAGTATCTTATAGTTATAGCTCCTTACTTATGCATTTAAATGCACTTTATTACAACAAAAAGGTAATAGAAAGTTAAATATTTTCTGAATTTCTTTAGCGTAGTGTCAGTACATAGGTGACAGGACCATTATAGTACTCTGGAGCATGGGGGAGTACCAGTACACAGGTGACAGGACCATCACAGTACTCTGGAGCATGGGGGAGTACCAGTACACAGGTGACAGGACCATCACAGTACTCTGGAGCATGGGGCAGTACCAGTACACAGGTGACAGAACCATCACAGTACTCTGGAGCATGGGGGAGTACCAGTACACAGGTGACAGGACCATCACAGTACTCTGTAGCATGGGGCAGTACCAGTACACAGGTGACAGGACCATCACAGTACTCAGTAGCATGGGGCAGTACCAGTACACAGGTGACAGGACCATCATAGTACTCTGTAGCATGGGGCAGTACCAGTACACAGGTGACAGGACCATCATAGTACTCTGTAGCATGGGGCAGTACCAGTACACAGGTGACAGGACCATCATAGTACTCTGGAGCATGGGGGAGTACCAGTACACAGGTGACAGGACCATCACAGTACTCTGGAGCATGGGGGAGTACCAGTACACAGGTGACAGGACCATCACAGTACTCTGGAGCATGGGGGAGTACCAGTACACAGGTGACAGGACCATCACAGTACTCTGTAGCATGGGGCAGTACCAGTACACAGGTGACAGGACCATCATAGTACTCTGTAGCATGGGGCAGTACCAGTACACAGGTGACAGGACCATCATAGTACTCTGTAGCATGGGGCAGTACCAGTACACAGGTGACAGGATCATCATAGTACTCTGGAGCATGGGGGAGTACCAGTACACAGGTGACAGGACCATCACAGTACTCTGGAGCATGGGGGAGTACCAGTACACAGGTGACAGGACCATCACAGTACTCTGGAGCATGGAGGAGTACCAGTACACAGGTGACAGGACCATCACAGTACTCTGGAGCATGGGGGAGTACCAGTACACAGGTGACAGGACCATCATAGTACTCTGGAGCATGGGGGAGTACCAGTACACAGGTGACAGGACCATCATAGAGCTCTGGAGCATGGGGCAGTACCAGTACACAGGTGACAGGGACCATCATAGTACTCTGGAGCATGGAGGAGTACCAGTACACAGGTGACAGGACCATCATAGTACTCTGGAGCATGGGGCAGTACCAGTACACAGGTGACAGGGACCATCATAGTACTCTGGAGCATGGGGGAGTACCAGTACACAGGTGACAGGACCATCATAGTACTCTGGAGCATGGGGGAGTACCAGTACACAGGTGACAGGGACCATCATAGTACTCTGGAGCATGGGGCAGTATCAGTACACAGGTGACAGGGACCATCATAGTACTCTGGAGCATGGGGGAGTACCAGTACACAGGTGACAGGGGTAAATACAATGGTTCATGGTTGGATCCTGGGAACCTTGACCCAGATGAATAAGGCAACCATGAAACACACTCCCTCACTCTCACGCCGCCAGTGTACACACTCACACTAGTCTAACTTACACTCCCTCACACACACTCATATATATATATATATATATATATATATATATATATATATATATATATATATATATATATATAAAATGATGTTGATATGACCGGAAGTAACTGCAGTTCCTTCTATTATTATGTTTTCATACCCATTGATTCGTGTTCTGTCACCTCAGCCAAAACGAGTATAAGTATGATGTATGTTATGTGTAAACTAGTCTTTGAAAATGTAAGAAGTTTACGAAACGCGTTCAGGCGTCAGACCAAAAATAAAAATGTAAAGAATGAATTTTGGAGAGTTAATTTTTCAATTACCCTCGACAGTGAAGAAAAACGTAAGAAATATTGAGAAGATTCGTGTTAGAATTATTAATCTTACCCTTTCGGTCATATTTAACAACATATGTTTACAAGAAAGACTGCTACCAATATATATATATATATATATATATATATATATATATATATATATATATATATATATATATATATATATATATGTGTGTGTGTGTGTATGTGTGTGTAAATCACGAAAATAAATACGTGATTAAAAATGTGACAGTGTCAGACCACGGAGGAAAATTGAAACAGGAATTTCCTTAAGTATTTTCGTATATTAATACATCTTCAGAAGGAGTCACCTTGACTCCTAAAGGATGGTCAGTGATGCTGGGTCATGTGGTCAAGAGCCTCCACCTGGCATGGTGAGCATGTCAACAGGTAGACCAGTGTGGGTAAAGTAGCAGCCATACCATAGCGCCCCGTCCCACTGGTACTGGGGCGGCCAGGACACCGCTGCAAGTATGTGGGCGACAATAGTGGAGCACGAAGGATACACCACCCCGACTCCCCCCGTTGATGGGTGTACCTGTGGAGTTTACTCCTGGACTCTGATCACCGGTAAACTATGCCTGCAACTTTATCTGCAACACATGTGATCCTAGCTTCAACACCTGTAGCTTCAGCTTCAACATCTATGCCCTCAGCCTTGAATACCTGTAGCCTTAGCCTTGAATTCTTGCAGCCTCATCCTTGAAAACCTGTAGATATAACACTGAACACCTGTAGCCTCGTGCTTGTACACCTGTCCCCTTATTCTTAAACACCTGTAACCTTATCATTGGACACCTTTAATCTCAACCTTGAACACCTGTCCGGGATCTGACAGGTGTTGTACAGGACTTCCGGTGTCTTTAAGGGAGAAATGTAGGGAGGAAGGGAGATATCTAGGGAGAGAAAGGGGAGATAGAGACATACAGGGAAGGAAGGACGAGGAAGAGGTCTAGGAAGAGAGGGAGGGACATAAAGAGAGGAAGGTAAGGAGAGTTAGGAAGATGGAAGGAGCACGAAGTATCAATTGAAGTGTGTGTACAAAGTGTGGGGGGAGGGAGGGAAGTGGGGGGAGAATCCTTGAGGTGGTAGAGGGGAGGAGCTGGAGTGTGGACTGTTACTCCCTGTGGAGCCTAACATCTCCCTCTTCCGGCTACCTCAAGAAACCCAGTACCCACACAGACTCCAGTCTTCCCCACCCCATCCACACGCTTACAAGTGGTACTGAGTGCTGGAAGCTGTCATTGCCTACCCACCCAACAGTGTCTGTTCCACGACCTTTGAAGGAACGATCACTGAGGACACGACCTCTGAGGGCACGACCACTGAGGGCACGATCGCTGAGGGCACGACCACTGAGGGCACGACCGCTGAGGGCACGACCACTGAGGACACGACCCTAGGGTCAGCGAGGTTCATGTCCTCTTCTACGATCATTGTGCCCATGACTGGGAGACACTGGAGGACAGTTAACACCAACCTGCTCCTTCAACACTCTAAACATGTCCAAATATTAACTTTGTTATTTATCAGGACCTTTAACATTCTGGGATAGTATAGAGCTTTCCAAAGTGGGTAGAAGTTTGAATGATCTCCTAGCCACGAGTGGGTAGAAGCTTGAATGATCTCCTAGCCACGAGTGGGTAGAAGCTTGAATGATCTCCTAGCCGCGAGTGGGTAGAAGCTTGAATGATCTCCTAGCCACGAGTGGGTAGAAGCTTGAATGATCTCCTAGCCACGAGTGGGTAGAAGTTTGAATGATCCAGCCACGTTAAACAACATCCCATCCATTAACCCACAAGGGCTCGCACCAAGGGCGCCGAGGTGGAGGCCCAGTCAAGTTTCTAAGCACTTTGTGAAGGTGTTCACGGTGCCTCCATCTTCTCAACACTATTGCAGTACCTGGATAAATCTCCCCGAGAGTGTAGGATAACACACACACACACACGGGAGTGTCTGTGTGTTATCCTACATATCTTCTTGGTCAGTAACTGAATATCATCTCCAAGCGGGGATATGAATGATCCTTCTTTTTCTCTCAGGTCGTTGACTTATATAAGATATAGGATGGGTACTACATAAGATGGTTGAGTGTGTGTGTGTAAAGACCCATGGTTGGCGTACAAGAACCCCTCTAATCACTGGTGACCTCGTTAATGATCCAGAAGCTGGATTCAGTTGTACCCTTAGCGGATAGTTAGAGAATACATCGTTGCCTCAGTCTCAGGGCAGCTTCAGAAGTATATTGGGTCATCTTGTCTCTCTCATATTCCAAAAATGAGGAAGTTAAAAACGCCGACGTGAGAGTCATACAGAATCTAGACTTTGTTAATTAGGTAAAGTTTTTCATACTATAGAATGGGTTGTGAGAGCGGGAAGATCCAGACGAAGAACCCGTTTTCCTTGACCCTTAACACTAGAAAACGGAGGCGGCCAGTAAATTAGCATGTCCGCTGCCAGATGATTTACGGCTCTTAAGTTTACCACTCCACTCATATTGATTAGTAAAAACAAGGATATTGTTGTATTCTAGTTTCACACACACACACACACACACACACACACACACACACACACACACACACACACACACACACACACACACACACACACACACACACACACACACATAGGGGGGGCCTGGTGGATAGCGCGCAGGACTCGTAATTCTGTGGCGCGGGTTCGATTCCCGCACCAGGCAGAAACAAATGGGCAAAGTTTCTTTCACCCTGAATGCCCCTGTTATCTAGCAGTAAATAGGTACCTGGGAATTAGTCAGCTGTCACGGGCTGCTTCCTGGTGTGTGTGTGTGTGTGTGGTGTGGAGAAAAAAAGTAGTTAGTAAACAGTTGTTTGACAGTTGAGAGGCGGGCCGAAAGAGCAGAGCTCAACCCCCGCAAACACAACTAGGTGAATACATTCATATGTGTGTTTACTTACCTAGTTGTGCTTGCAGGGGTTGAGCTCTGGTTCTTTGGTCCCGCCTCTCAACCTTCAATCAACAGGTCCAGGTGTGTGTGTGTGTAAGAAAAATATCTGCAGTAGACATAATAGAGAGGAAAAATAAATTGGTTAGAAAGGCGGGGTCCAAGAGCCATTTATGGTGTAGATACCTTCTGGTCTCCTTTCTCCCTTTCCCATCTTTATAACCTTACACTTACTGGGATTAAACTCCACCAACCAATTGTTTGCCCACTCCTGAAGTTAGTCATGGACATCCTGTAACTTCCTGCACCACTCCTCTGTTTTTACATTCTTCGTCAGTTGTGCGTCGCCTGACATGCACGAGTTCCAGCACTCCCTCGGTCACCTCCCTCGGGGAGGTCCTTCACGTGGATTAGGAACAATAGTCGTCAAAATCATGACAGGGTGAAGATTAGACTTCACCCTGTCATGCAGGGTGAAGGTTAGAGCTTCACCCTGTCATGCAGGGTGAAGGTAAAGTCTAATCTGTAACCCACACAGTCATAGTCAAGACTTGATCTTGAGGCAGTCATACAGGGTCAAGGCTAGACTAAGACATGCAATACTTAACTATAAGAAAGTCCCTGGGTGAATAACGACCAGACTCAGCCTCATACTCATCCCCTTCATACCAGGTGGCACAGCTACCTGCCTCACTCATGCCCTCATCATCCTACATCACCTCCACCTCATGCTCCCAGTCCTACACCACCACCCACCTCATGCTCCCAGTCCTACACCACCACCCACCTCATGCTCCCAGTCCTACACTACCACCCACCTCATGCTCCCAGTCCTACACCACCACTTCATGCTCCCAGTCCTACACTACCACCCACCTCATGCTCCCAGTCCTACACTACCACCCACCTCATGCTCCCAGTCCTACACCACCACTTCATGCTCCCAGTCCTACACTACCACCCACCTCATGCTCCCAGTCCTACACTACCACCCACCTCATGCTCCCAGTCCTACACCGCCTCATGCTCCCAGTCAAACTCTCCTTAACCTCAATTGTGGCCAGAGACCTCCTCCTCCTGTTTATGTAAACAAACTGGGTGTATGCGTGACGGACCAGGCAAGATGAGGCGCTTTGTTGTGTTCTTGTGTTTCAGGGCGGGTCAGAACACCGTCAGGTTTGTCTTGTGTTGCTTGAGGCCAGCTGTTGTGTGTGTGTTCTCTGGTCGAGGCTTCACCTGGCCTCGTCAACGCCTCCTCGAGGGTTCACCTGGCCTCGTCAACGCCTCCTCGAGGCTTCACCTGGCCTCGTCAACGCCTCCTCAGGGTGAGTCGCCACCATAAACAAGATCAGAGTCCTTTATACAACTTGCACTTCAAGTAGAAAACATTAATTAGTATGCAAATTAATATATGAAAATGACTGAATCAGTGGTAAACAAAATTAAATGTACTAAATTATGCAATTGTGAAGTGAAAATTGGAGTAGATCTTTTTGTTATTTTTCAAGACTTTGTATTGTTGGAAGACAATACAATGTCTTGCAACATTTTTGTTGCGTGAATGTTTTGTATTTGTTGCAAGAGGGCAACAGCCATGGGGACTCCCAAGCTCTCTGGGTGTCTTATGCTCACGTCACGTAATTGTCCTCTTGTATATCACGTCTCAATTTGGTCGTTTCTCCGTGTGGCCGAAAATGGACGTAACTTGAAAATTAAAAAAAAAAAATTGAAATAAATTTAGAGATTTGTTTTCCAAAAGAGCAAGTTAACCTCTGGTAGGTTAGGAGGGCAGGACGTTCTTCTAAAGTTATAACACGTCATGAAAAACGTTAATTGAAAGTGTCCTCTCCTAACCTTACCGAGTAAGCCAGAGGACTCAAACAGAAAACGGGATTACGTCACTTTCGTGTGCCGATTTCATTTCAAATTACGTCCATTTTTGGTCATAGAGCGCATAGTTGCACTGTCAGTACTTGTGTTCCAACCCCCCGTCACCCTGTCCACCCGTCACCCTGTCCACTGTTATGACCTGACAGGATATGCATACATTTATTTATGTATGAATAGTGAGGTTATGAGGGCCGGAGACAACAATACTCGCGATGCCAGTGTGTGTCAGATCCTCTAAATCTTCCACTAGTGAGAAGCCTGTGACGGTCACCTCAATGACCCAATGTGACCGGGAACTGACGCTCAGAAGTTTATGACAAGCTGAAGCACAGAGGTGAGGCCGTCTTAAAGAGGCACAGAGGTGAGGCCGTCTTAAAGAGGCACAGAGGTGAGGCCGTCTTAAAGAGGCACAGAGGTGAGGCCGTCTTAAAGAGGCACAGAGGTGAGGCCGTCTTAAAGAGGCACAGAGGTGAGGCCGTCTTAAAGAGGCACAGAGGTGAGGCCGTCTTAAAGAGGCACAGAGGTGAGGTCGTCTTAAAGAGGCATAGAGGTGAGGCCGTCTTAAAGAGGCAACGTCACACAAGTGGGCAGAAACATCTTACCAGAAAAACAACATCGACAGCGAGCCATGGAAGTGACTCGTCATGGTTACATCTTTCTAACTAGAGAAAACTTCCTGTCATCGGAACTGGCTGATAACTGGGACTTGAGAGAGGATATCATGAGTAAGAAGAACATCCATGCTGTTATAAGTAACTTTTTTTGTAGACCAGTAATTTGAGAGAGCAAATTTGATGTCCAGAGTGTAGGGTTGTTTAGCGACACCAGTAGGGGGGGGGGCAGTTAAGTGGTTAGCGTTATTAACGGAACTTGGCAATGATGGAAGCTAAATGTAAATATGATAATATTTCACATATGGGTGAAGAGTTTAACCCATTATTTCGTTGTGTATTTCCCCTGCCAGTACAGTGGCTGGTGCGGCCTGACTGAGCCAATAACTGGGGCCCTTAGAGTCCATACGCAGTTAGGAGTCCAGGACTGCCCTATAGGTGATAGACCCTCGTCACCTCTGTGGACATAAGTCATTAGCCAGACAGGAAGCATACAAGTCCATACGAGTTTGACTTTTCTCAAGGAAAACATCGGATGACAGCCTTTCACCGGGGAACTGAAAATATAATGGCATGCACAATGTAGATGGCGTTGATACGGTTACTTCCCTCACCAGAGGGCAGCATCTTCGACCCCGCCTCCTAACTGAGGTACGAACAGGGGCCATTCAAAGATGGCGTCGCTATCGCCACACCTCACTCCAGGGAAGATGTTGACATGGTCACAGCGGCCTTCAACAGACACTGGTGCATGTTGCAAAATAAATGATATACTGGAAGGTGTAAACATATGACCGTATAATGAAATGGTTACATCACCCTGCCCACCTATCACCCTGCCCACTAGTACCCTGCCCACTATCATCCTGCCCACCCTGCCTACCTATCACCCTGCCCACCCTGCCCACTATCACCCTGCCCACCATCACCCTGCCCACTATCATCCTGCCCACCCTGCCTACCTATCACCCTGCCCACCCTGCCCACTATCACCCTGCCCACCATCACCCTGCCCACTATCATCCTGCCCACCCTGCCTACCTATCACCCTGCCCACCCTGCCCACTATCACCCTGCCCACCATCACCCTGCCCACTATCATCCTGCCCACCCTGCCTACCTATCACCCTGCCCACCATCACCCTGCCCACCCTGCCCACTATCATCCTGCCCACCCTGCCTACCTATCACCCTGCCCACCCTGCCCACCATCACCCTGCCCACCCTGCCCACTATCATCCTGCCCACCCTGTCCACCTATCACCCTGCCCTCGCTGCTCATAACAGTGAGGGTTTATGACCAAGTCAAGGCTAAGATCTATCGACACCCAGTGGGCGCGCATGTGTGTACACTCACTGTTGATACCCTTGCAGGGTCGAGTTAGGCTCCTGGCCCCGCCTTCCGAACCTTCTTAGAGTAACGCAATGACTCGGATCCCATGTTTTTACCATATTTACATAATAACAGGTCGCTTGAGCGACTCCTACCTTATTGATGGCTCTAACACTAGTTAGTGAGATCTCTATGACTCATGTCTATGACCCCGGCCAGTGACCTGACCCACGAGGGCAGGAGGGTGGTGATAGTGGGGTGAGACAGACGAGGGGTCATCTGTGACCTTCGTTCTGTTCCTCACAGCTTTGTCTACTTTGTTTGAGATCATCCTGTCTCCTAATGTCTCCCGCTGTGTCAGTCTTTCCTTGTAGCTCAAGTCCTTGTTGCATGTCTTTGGACCTTTTCTAGTGTTGACCGGCTGGGGTTCCATGCCGAGGCTGCATGTGGGAGTGTGTCTTAGGGTGTGTATAGAGCCCGTTGTGAGAGTCTCTGGTTAGGTGCTAAGGTCGTTTTGTATTTATTTGCGAACATTGTTATTGATGATTGATGATGAAGCCCAAACAGCTTAGACGTTGACTGGGAGCCACTAAGGTGACTAGTACGTAATGAACTATTATCTGGCTAGAACACTCTAGGTGTAAACTGGCTGGGTGGCGTAGCTCCTGGTCCCCTGCTCTCATGGTGGCTCTGGCACTGTTAGTGGCTTGGCCCTCACTCATGCCAGGTAACCTGATGCTCCCTGGGGCAGTCTTTGATGTGGCGCGCTAACAAAAGCTTATTTAAACCCTTCCTTACCTATCTTGAGGCCTTCCTCTTGACCTGCCTCACGCTCTTATCCCAGTGACCTGACTCTTGACTTCGCCATCTATGGGCACTTTACCTGCCTCTTGAAACATCTTTTTTTTCCTTTGAAACTGGGTGAGGCATGACCCTAGCCGGCCCCCAGCCTGGCTAGGCAAGACCCTGGCCGGCTCCCAGCCTGGCTAGGCAAGACCCTAGCCGGCTCCCAGCCTGGCTAGGCACGACCCTAGCCACAACTCTAGAAAATATCGACTGCTAATCCCTTTGGGCTGTATAACTGTGTTTAAACAAATTAAGCGGCATTAGCTTATTATAAAACAGTGTTGTGGTGCTTTTAAAAGACTGTGAACTGTAAGATGGTGGACAATTCCTCCGTCCTGGAACATTTAAGGAAGCCATATTTACTGATGACTAAAGAGGTACAGATGGTGTAATGTTTACTGTTGTTCCCGGGTCTGGGTCGCCTCTCTTGGGCAACTAATGTTTATATTATTGAACAAGACGATTTTCTGTAATGCTCTTAATGTTATATATCATTAAAATAGACAGAATTTGTTATTGTTGAAGGTTTTGCAAGCATCTTCCTGGAAATATAATCTCGCCTCCCACAATAGTTACATCAGTCCAATACTCTTCGTGTCGAATGTTTTAAATATAATTGGAAGCTTGTCTGGGTAGGTTGTCACTGTGGTTCAGACTCCAGTGTTCAGAGTTCATCAACTGGCTGATGAAGCAATACTGGCCGTCCACGCGTGTTCAATTCACTCAAGTTGTGTTTCCTTCATAGAGGACAAACCGTCCATAACTAGAGGCCTTGTTACAGGGTGGTGAGAGGAGTGGTAGGGTAGTTTAGCGGTATGTGTAGCTCCCTCAAGCATTGTGGCTCCGAGTGGGCTTCTTTGTGTTATTAGAACTACCACCACGACTGTTGTCACTACCACCACCACTACCACCACCACCACCACTACCACCACCACTACCACCACCACTACCACCACCACTACCACCACCACTACCACCACCACCACCACCACTACCACCACCACCACCACCACTACCACCACCACCACCACCACTACCAGCAGGCTGGCCTTGAGCCCGTGTGGTACACACATCACTCAGCACCAATATTACTACAGGTGAGCCCCATGGTTACAGCAGGAGGCTTTCATCACCCTCCCTCACGCTGCTCCACTACTAACTACACGGCTAACTATACACTCTATACACCTAGAATGCAAGTGTTTATTGATTTAGGTTTACATCATAGATATACTGGAGTATACATGTATTAAAAGATGTGCGCAATACATACACACACACACACACACACACACACACACACACACACACACACACACACACACACACACACACACACACACACACACACACACACACACACACTAAGAACTAAGAGGCATGAGTTACGAGGAAAGGCTGCGGGAAATGCACCTTACGACACTGGAAGACAGAAGAGTAAGGGGAGACATGATCACAACCTACAAAATCCTCAGAGGAATCGACCGGGTAAACAAGGATAAACTATTCAACACTGGTGGGACGCGAACAAGGGGACACAGGTGGAAACTGAGTACCCACATGAGCCACAGAGACGTTAGAAGGAACTTTTTCAGTGTCAGAGTAGTTAACGGATGGAATGCATTAGGCAGTGATGTGGTGGAGGCTGACTCCATACACAGTTTCAAATGTAGATATGATAGAGCCCAGTAGGCTCAGGAATCTGTACACCAGTTGATTGACAGTTGAGAGGCGGGACCAAAGAGCCAAAGCTCAACCCCCGCAAGCACAAATAGGTGAGTACAAATAGGTGAGTACACACAGGGGGCCTCGCGGCTGAGTGGACAGCACTCTAGGGTCGTAGTCCTAAGAGCCCAATTTCGATCCCCGGCTGAGGCAAAAACAAATGGGCAGTTTCTTTCACCCTGAATGCCCCTGTTACCTAGCAGTAAATAGTTACCTGGGAGCTAGACAGCTGCCACGGCCTGCTTCCTGGGCATATATGTGTTAAGAGACAAATATATGTAGCAGACATAATGGCTAGAAAAGCCGAGCTCCAAGAGCTAATAGCTCGATTCTCCAGATACAAATAGTAAATAGAGACACGGAGAGATGTACACTATCAACACGCCAGGTTAACAACCCAACCACTGAGGTACAAGGCTACAACAAGGGAGTGACAAGCCGCGTGCAGGCCAGGCTCTCTCGGGGTCTTCTGGGAGAGTAATGGCACTCTTAGCACGTCAGAGAGAGTAATGGCACTCTAGGAGGCTCGAATTCTCTCACAGTTAAGAAATAAGATTGGGCCCAGCTTGTCCTAGCTGATGACGGCGTTACAAAGTTGCCTGCAAGGTCATGTTTATCATGATCAAAATGTGCAACACAAGGCTCACTCTTGTGATGGCAACACTATCCCGCCGCACTAACCCACCTAGGACACAGCCGGCTGGGGTCGTGCCTAGCCAGGCTGGGAGCCGGCTGGGGTCGTGCCTAGCCAGGCTGGGAGGCGGCTGGGGTCGTGCCTAGCCAGGCTGGGAGGCGGCTGGGGTCGTGCCTAGCCAGGCTGGGAGGCGGCTGGGGTCGTGCCTAGCCAGGCTGGGAGGCGGCTGGGGTCGTGCCTAGCCAGGCTGGGAGGCGGCTGGGGTCGTGCCTAGCCAGGCTGGGAGGCGGCTGGGGTCGTGCCTAGCCAGGCTGGGAGGCGGCTGGGGTCGTGCCTAGCCAGGCTGGGAGGCGGCTGGGGTCGTGCCTAGCCAGGCTGGGAGGCAGCTGGGGTCGTGCTTCACCCAGAGTCAAAGAAAAAAAAGATGTTTCAAGAGGCAGGTAAAGTGCCCATAGATGGCAAAGTCAAGAGTCAGGTCACTGGGATAAGAGCGTGAGCCAGATCAAGAGGAAGGCCTCAAGATAGGTAAGGAAGGGGTTTAAGGAAGCTTTAAGAAGACGTAAGCTTTTAAGTAATATCAGTGACAGTCACTTGTCATTAACTCCTTTTTTGCTAGAAATATACAAAATAAGATTTTAAACTACAGAATTTTAGAATAGATAAAAATGCAAAAATCACACACACACACACACACACACACACACACACACACACACACACACACACACACACACACACACACACACACACACACACACACACACACACACACACAGGTGTGTGTGTGAGGTGCCGAAATCTCAAGAAGCACATAAATAAACTGGAAAAGGTGCAAAGCCATACTACAATATGGCTTCCGGAACTGAAAAAAACAAGCGTTACGAGGAGAGGCTAGAGGCGTTAAACATGCTAAAACTAGAAGATAGAAGAAAGACAGGTGATATGATCACCACTTACAAAATACCAACAGGAATAGACCAAATTGACAAAGAGGAATTCCTGAAACGAGCAACTTCACGAACAAGAGGACACAGCTTCAAGCTAAGGAAACAAAGGTGCCGAAAAATTATTAAAACAAATTGGTAGATGACTCCCAGGCACCTGAACGGGGCTCCAGGAAGGTCCTCAAGTTGTCAGTTGAATACCAGTTAGGTACCTGTGAGGTCTTTCCTTATGGTGAGTACTATGGCCTGGCTGTTAGAGTGACGCAGTGTGTGGCAGAGTGGCAGACGTCTCGTGTGTCTGCACCAGGCATCACCCGTCTCTACACATCACAAATACAAAATTTGATTTGGGAAAGAGGGAAACATTAACACTTTATTTTAAAACCGTTAAATGTACGCTTTCATGAATATATATATATAATATATATATATATATATATATATATATATATATATATATATATATATATATATATATATATATATATATATATATATATATATATATATATATATATATATATATATATATATATATATATATACCACCTCTGGCTGGAAGAAGGGGGACCCATAGCCTCGGAGGAAACCACACATAACGCATTGGAGGGAATGTGGGTCCCCTCCAATACAGTTTCTGTGTGCTTTTCTCCTACCACCCCCTTCCCTTTTTTTTTTTTTTTTTTCCTTTATTGTGTATTTAAAGGTTACAAAACATACAAGACAAATGCCTAAAGGTTATGGATCTCTTGAAGCTCCTCCGCTTCTGGACAGGAACCGAGGACGCAGCAAGCATTTCCCCTCTGGATCGCCACACTGAGACGCTGAAATAAAAAACTAATATATATATATATATATATATATATATATATATATATAATATATTCAAGGAAGTACTGGTTCCTTGTACTGAT
Organism: Procambarus clarkii; assembly: GCF_040958095.1. Taxonomy (NCBI): domain Eukaryota; kingdom Metazoa; phylum Arthropoda; class Malacostraca; order Decapoda; family Cambaridae; genus Procambarus; species Procambarus clarkii. Next base: position 2,912,653 of record NC_091174.1, read on the forward strand.
GGTCAACAAGTGGAATGCAGTGAAAGAAAAACTCGTGGAAGCCGCCTGCATTCACAGCTTCATACGACAGAGAACTCAAACTTAAAGTTGAAAAAAATGCTAGCAGCACCTTTGTTGTAGGGCGTAGAGAGGTGCCTCCGCCGTAGACAGTACCAGGTGGGGCACTGCTGCTCCTGCCTTGAGGTTACCTTGAGGTGCTTCCGGGGCTTAGCGTCCCCGCGGCCCGGTCGTCGACCAGGCCTCCTGGTTCCTACAGCAACCACACCAACACTCGTCACTCTCCTCACCTTGCACACACTCACCTTTCTCTCCTGGTCACGTGCTTCAGCCTTCAACATTTTCATGGTGACACATTTCATGGGTAGTTTTTTATTGTTATTTCTGTAAATATATTTCTTGTGAGTTATATGGGAAAAATGGAACATTTGAATAATAATTATGATGCTACAATTGCTGGTGTTTCTAGCAATAGTAATCGGTAATAAATGGTGTTGTGAGGTGTGTAGTGGTGGTTAGTGTGTGGAGGGTGATACCAGGATGACACTCACAGCTCAAGTGCTGTTCTTGTGCAGGTGTGGAGCTCTCTAATGGTGTTGTGCTGTTCTTGTGCAGGTGTGGAGCTCTCTAATGGTGTTGTGCTGTTCTTGTGCAGGTGTGGAGCTCTCTAATGGTGTTGTGGTGTTCTTGTGCAGGTGTGGAGCTCTCTAATGGTGTTGTGCTGTTCTTGTGCAGGTGTGGAGCTCTCTAATGGTGTTGTACTGTTCTTGTGCAGGTGTGGAGCTCTCTAATGGTGTTGTGGTGTTCTTGTACAGGTGTGGAGGTCTCTGACGGTGTTGTGGTGTTCTTGTGCAGGTGTGGAGGTCTCTAATGGTGTTGTGGTGCTCTTGTGCAGGTGTGGAGCTCTCTAATGGTGTTGTGGTGTTCTTGTGCAGGTGTGGAGGTCTCTGACGGTGTTGTGGTGTTCTTGTGCAGGTGTGGAGGTCTCTAATGGTGTTGTGGTGTTCTTGTGCAGGTGTGGAGCTCTCTAATGGTGTTGTGGTGTTCTTGTGCAGGTGTGGAGGTCTCTGACGGTGTTGTGGTGTTCTTGTGCAGGTGTGGAGGTCTCTGACGGTGTTGTGGTGTTCTTGTGCAGGTGTGGAGGTCTCTGACGGTGTTGTGGTGTTCTTGTGCAGGTGTGGAGCTCTCTAATGGTGTTGTGCTGTTCTTGTGCAGGTGTGGAGCTCTCTAATGGTGTTGTGCTGTTCTTGTGCAGGTGTGGAGCTCTCTAATGGTGTTGTGGTGTTCTTGTGCAGGTGTGGAGCTCTCTAATGGTGTTGTGCTGTTCTTGTGCAGGTGTGGAGCTCTCTAATGGTGTTGTGCTGTTCTTGTGCAGGTGTGGAGCTCTCTAATGGTGTTGTGCTGTTCTTGTGCAGGTGTGGAGGTCTCTAATGGTGTTGTGCTGTTCTTGTGCAGGTGTGGAGCTTTCTAATGGTGTTGTGCTGTTCTTGTGCAGGTGTGGAGGTCTCTAATGGTGTTGTGGTGTTCTTGTACAGGTGTGGAGGTCTCTGACGGTGTTGTGGTGTTCTTGTGCAGGTGTGGAGGTCTCTAATGATGTTGTGGTGTTCTTGTACAGGTGTGGAGGTCTCTGACGGTGTTGTGGTGTTCTTGTGCAGATGTGGAGGTCTCTGACGGTGTTGTGGTGTTCTTGTGCAGGTGTGGAGGTCTCTGACGGTGTAGTGGTGTTCGTGTGCAGGTGTGGAGGTCTCTAATGGTGTTGTGGTGTTCTTGTGCAGGTGTGGAGGTCTCTGACGGTGTAGTGGTGTTCGTGTGCAGGTGTGGAGGTCTCTAATGATGTTGTGGTGTTCTTGTACAGGTGTGGAGGTCTCTAATGATGTTGTGGTGTTCTTGTACAGGTGTGGAGGTCTCTGACGGTGTAGTGGTGTTCTTGTGCAGGTGTGGAGGTCTCTAATGGTGTTGTGGTGTTCTTGTACAGGTGTGGAGGTCTCTGACGGTGTTGTGGTGTTCTTGTGCAGGTGTGGAGGTCTCTAATGATGTTGTGGTGTTCTTGTACAGGTGTGGAGGTCTCTGACGGTGTAGTGGTGTTCTTGTGCAGGTGTGGAGGTCTCTGACGGTGTTGTGGTGTTCTTGTGCAGGTGTGGAGGTCTCTGACGGTGTAGTGGTGTTCTTGTGCAGGTGTGGAGGTCTCTGACGGTGTAGTGGTGTTCTTGTGCAGGTGTGGAGGTCTCTGACAGGTGTTGTGATGTTCTTGTGCAGGTGTGGAGGTCTCTAATGGTGTTGTGGTGTTCTTGTGCAGGTGTGGAGGTCTCTGACGGTGTAGTGGTGTTCGTGTGCAGGTGTGGAAGTCTAATGGTGTTGTGGTGTTCTTGTGCAGGTGTGGAGGTCTCTAATGGTCTTGTGGTGTTCTTGTGCAGGTGTGGAGGTCTCTGGCAGGTGTTATGGTGTTCTTGTGCAGGTGTGGAGGTCTCTGACAGGTGTTGTGGTGTTCTTGTGCAGGTGTGGAGGTCTCTGACAGTGTTGTGCAAGATCTCGTTGTGGGGGGGGGGTCTCTCCCTCATGTTTGAGGTAATGTTACACTTTAAGTCAGTTTAGCCTTGAGACACGGGGTCATGTCACGTCTGGCGAGGGCCGCAGGTGTCCTGGGGGAGGGTGAGAGGGCCGCAGGTGTCCTGGGGGAGGGTGAGAGGGCCGCAGGTGTCCTGGGGGAGGGTGAGAGGGCCGCAGGTGTCCTGGGGGAGGGTGAGAGGGCCGCAGGTGTCCTGGGGGAGGGTGAGAGGGCCGCAGGTGTCCTGGGGGAGGGTGAGAGGGCCGCAGGTGTCCTGGGGGAGGGTGAGATGGCCGCAGGTGTCCTGGGGGAGGGTGAGAGGGCCGCAGGTGTCCTGGGGGAGGGTGAGAGGGCCGCAGGTGTCCTGGTGGAGGGTGAGAGGGCCGCAGGTGTCCTGGGGGAGGGTGAGAGGGCCGCAGGTGTCCTGGGGGAGGGTGAGAGGGCCGCAGGTGTCCTGGGGGAGGGTGAGAGGGCCGCAGGTGTCCTGGGGGAGGGTGAGAGGGCCGCAGGTGTCCTGGGGGAGGGTGAGAGGGCCGCAGGTGTCCTGGGGGAGGGTGAGAGGGCCGCAGGTGTCCTGGGGGAGGGTGAGAGGGCCGCAGGTGTCCTGGTGGAGGGTGAGAGGGCCGCAGGTGTCCTGGTGGAGGGTGAGAGGGCCGCAGGTGTCCTGGGGGAGGGTGAGAGGGCCGCAGGTGTCCTGGGGGAGGGTGAGAGGGCCGCAGGTGTCCTGGGGGAGGGTGAGAGGGCCGCAGGTGTCCTGGTGGAGGGTGAGAGGGCCGCAGGTGTCCTGGTGGAGGGTGAGAGGGCCGCAGGTGTCCTGGGGGGGGGAGGGGTGAGAGCCGCTGTGTAATGAGACGCCGCCCACACCAGCAGGACAGATGTGGGTCAGTGTTACGGAGTGAGGGATGCGCCGCCGCTGCCTCCTTGTTTTTGTGATTGACGTCAAGTGTGATGGCCGCTCTCTGTCTCAAATGTTACTCCTCCTCCTTCTTCTCTTCTTCGTCTCCTCTTCCTCATCTTCTTCTATCTCTTCATCCTTTGTCCTTCCTCCTCGGTCACTGGTGGGACACGAACAAGGGGACACAGGTGGAGACTGAGTACCCACATGAGCCACAGGGACGTTAGAAAGAACTTTTTCAGTGTCAGAGTAGTTAACGGATGGAATGCATTAGGAAGTGATGTGGTGGAGGCTGACTCCATACACAGTTTCAAGTGTAGATATGATAGAGCCCAATAGGCTCAGGAACCTGTACACCTGTTGATTGACAGTTGAGAGGCGGGACCAAAGAGCCAGAGCTCAACCCCAGAAAGCACAACTAGGTGAGTACATATGTTGTGCTTGCAAGTAAAGCTGCTCATCTCAGTAAGCACTTCCTCACTCCGATGGAAGAATTAGTTGATGTGTACCTCAGTAACCCTGGTGCTTGTCTTATAGTTAAGACAGGGTATCTAAGCTCTTAACATGTAGTGGGTTGGGCAGTGCTGCAGAGCTCTGTACTTGGGGTGTGGTATACAGTACAGCTGTGGTGTAGTAGTGTGGTAGTGTGTGTCAGTGAGACAAGGTGGTCACGGTGTCTACCCATTGGTCCAGACGCCTCGAGGATGAGCCTCGACCCACCACCACCAACAAGGCAGGTGTGACCCAGCTTCACTCTGGACAACAGGAGTATTACCATCAATGAAACAAGCGCCGAGGTTGACACTACATCACTACCAAGTGTCGGACACATTTGGCAACGTGTCCCAGAGGCCAGATTCACGAAGCACGCCAGCACTTACGAACCTGTACATCTTTTCTGAATCTTTGGCGGCTTTGTTTACAATTATCAAACAGTTAATGAGCTCCGAAGCACCAGGAGGCTGTTTATAACAATAACAACAGTTGATTGGCAAGTTTTCATGCTTGTAAACTGTTTAATAAATGTAACCAAAGCCGTCAAACATTGAGGAAAGATGGACACGTTGCTAAGTACTTTCGTAACTGCTTCGTGAATCTGACCCCAAGTTTCTGAAGGATGAGAGAGTCCTTAAACCCATCTATGGAGCGTCGTCACCTGGCGGCGGGTGATGGAAGCTGCTCCCCACTCACCCGCCCCAAGAGTCAACACACGCCATGGAAACTCCTGAAATCTTCGACTCCCAGCAAACTCAGAAGTGATCGCCGGCAAGATATCAACAGACTCAGTGTTGCAGGCGATGAGTCACAATATCGTGGCTAAAGTATGTTGACCAGACCACACACTAGAAGGTGAAGGGACGACGACGTTTACGGTTCGTCCTGGACCATTCTCAAGTCCATTGTGAACATTCACTGATCAGACTCAGTGTTCTCCAGTCCTTAAGGGACGCTGTGATGGGGACTGGAGGAGGACTTGAAGTGGTCCAGCGAGTACCTCCACCCGCACCACCGATGTGACGGACGGTAGGTGTTGGGTCATCAGGAGTGCCACACGTCGTCTTCACCTCCAGAAGGGACCCCAGAGACGCACGCGGGAGATCTAAATTCGTTGCCTCTAATAATTTGCGTGACACACCACACAACTTCGGGGAGTTAGTTTATTTACAAAAATAATTATTCGAATTTGGACTATCCAGCTTATTAAACATTTAGGTTCGGATTTAATTCGTTATTAACTTTATTATTGTGGTCTTAATTGGAAGAGCCCCAGTCACGTGACTGATGATGCGCCTCGTACGGAACATGTTGGGCACACACACACGACATGTAAGTCAACAGTGACTGACCATCGGCGACCAGCCCGTCCTCTTAAGTATCCCCCAACGTCAAGAAACTGTCGTACTAAAGTGCCCTTTCCTAACCCTACCAGAGGACCCAAAACAGAAAACGGGACAGCTAGTATGTCAATTTCGCGAGCCGCTGCCATTTTCTAGCCGTAAGGTGGACTATACGTCAAAATGCGACGTTCTACTAGGAGGACGAGCCGTGGCAACACTGCTAAAGGAATGTAGACCAAAATTTATTCCTAATATTGTGTTTATTTTACTTTATAATTAATTGATGCAAAAACAACTTCGGGTTTAGTGTTATTAAGGTTCATCAACTTATATTGATGAACAAATAAAAAGTTCTGCTATAAAAGTCGTTCACTAAGGCCGTCAATGTCTCCACAAAAGCAGCTGTTGTCGTTGTTGTCTGGACCAACACACGCCTCGTACTGGGGGGGGGGGGGGGGGTTGTGTTATATTTTGAGGTTTAGTGAAGCCAACTGTTAATAGAAGGCAGTTAATTATTGATATATTATAGGTGTTTAGGTTGTATGGCTCATCTGCCCTTCTTGCCCGTTACACCTGCTCATTATTTGATTTTACAACACTTGTTGTACTGTATTTGTTGTGTTTGTTGTACTTGTTGCACTTGTTCAATAGTAATCGCTTACGTGCTAGTTCAGCTACTCTAAATAAGTTCCAAGTAGCACGGGCTATGGTGAGCCCGTAGCTTACCTGGCACAGGAGCGGGGCTCTTCGCTTACATAGACAAGGCAGAGCAGAGGTTGAGGTGTTCTTGATCAGGTCTAACACTTAATGGTATTTACACGACTGAACTTTTTTTTTACAAGTTACAGCCCCGCTCCTGTGCCAGGTAAGTCCACCACGGGCTCACCATAGCCCGTGCTACTTGCAACTTTTGTTCTGAGTAACTGAATCTAAAATTACAACAACGACTAAACTTTAGCTCCTAAGCCCCACCTTTTCAACTGTTAGTTATTTAATGCAATGATTGTAAATCATATTTTTTTTACTCTTATTTGTTTTGAAACAGCAAAAGCGGTGAGTAATGTTACTATCATAGTTCAGTGTAAGGTGCCAGTGCCAGTCTCGGGCCTCGACTCCACTCTCAGGCTGAATAACGCTAGAGTTAGTACTCACAGTTCCTGCGACGGCGCTGGAACCAATCGTATTGGCGTATGCCTTTCCATTGGGGACTTTCAGTGCCGTGGAGAGGGGGGACCTGCTGCATGGGTAACAGCTTCTCCCCGGTATCAACCTACCCTGGCTTTGCGCCCTGGTGAGGCCACTCCAGACCGACAACCAGAGCGACAACTCCATAGTCTCCTGAGACTGATGGCTGCCTACTACTACTAGTACTTGAGGTCTGCACTCAGCGTGTGAGTGTGAGAGTCAGGTTGTGACACCAACATGTCGACTAGAAAATATAATAAAATAATTACATATACATAACTACACTGGTGAGTTTACTCCAGCTTCACAAAACTGTAATATTGTCAGTTACAACTGTGATGTTACTAAATATATCTGAATGACCTTGGGATTGTTCACTTTACCTGGTAACAATTAATAGCAAGCTCCAATGTTAAACTTTCAGATCTTAACATAAATATTCCTTCTGGGCTTGAGGCCATATGTCCTCAACTGTCTGCCTCAACAGTGTGTACTGACTCTTGTGGGACTCTTGTGGAACTCTTGTGCAACTCTTGTGGGACTCTTGTGGGACTCTCATACATGGGGCTCACCACTGGGTCTCATATTCATTTGATTGTTCCTTGCCCAGTTATCTGTGAGCAGTAACTCCAGGCTGGTTTTCTACCTTGTATGAGCTCCGTCATTTTGTCGTAGAACAAATAGGTTTAACAGGCATGTTTGGTGTGTGGGAGTGTGTGTGTGTGTGTGTGTGAAGACACAGGAGACGGTGTGGGACACGGGCGTGAGTGGTGGCTGGCAAGGGCGTGCGGGTGGACGTGGGCGCGTGAGATAGCGTAATTGATGGGCGTGGGCGTGAGAATGGTGTATATCGGGTCCAAGGACACAGCCCCGTACCTTGACCTCGCCCGCCCCATCACTCTACCTGCTGGTGTGTCTGTCTGTGTCTCAATCTCTCCTGTCCTGTTGCCCTTTCATATCTACTTTTACACTTATGAACAATTTGTTTCCACAACCTGCTCCTTTAGCTCATTCCATTTTCCCACTACTCTTACGCTATCCCAATACTCTGTCAATCCCTTTAAGTATTTTATACGTCTCTATCATCTCTCTCTCTCTCTCTCTCTCTCTCTCTCTCTCTCTCTCTCTCTCTCTCTCTCTCTCTCTCTCTCTCTCTCTCTCTCTCTCTCTCTCTCTCTCTCTCTCTCTCTCTCTCTCTCCCTCTCTCCCTCCCCTTTTTTCCAACGTCGTAATGTTCGATTCTTTCAGTTGCTCTTCATCATCCATCCCTCGGAATTCTGAGACGAGCCTCGTCGCAAACTTCTGAGCCTTTTCCAGTTTTCTTATGTGTTTCTTCAGGTGGGTACTCCATGCTGGCGCTGCATACTCTAAGACTGGTCTCACGTAGGCAGTGTAAAGGGCCCTAAATATCTCCTCACTTAGGTTCCTGAATGATGTTCTGACTTTTGTTAGTGTAGAGTACGATGATCTCGTTATCGTATTCATATTTGCCTCTAGTTAAGTTTGGTCGTTTCGTCCTCTCGCGGGTCTCTTTCTCGAGTTACAGGTAGGCAGTTCCCCTTCCTTGTGTACTGTCCCTTTGGTCTCCTATCACCTGTTCCCATTTCCATCACTTTACACTTGCTCGTGTTGTACTCCAGTAGCCATTTCTCCGACCATCTCTGCAACCTGTTCAAGTCCTCTTGGGAAAATCCTACAATCCTCATCTGTCACAACTCGTCTCATTAATGCGTCATCGTCATACATCGACATATAAGACTCGACTCAAGTATATTAGAAAAGAATTGACATTTCAACACATGACATTTACGTATACTAGAAATAGAATTGGTCCCAGCACCGATCCTTGAGGTACTCCTCTTGTTACTGTTCGCCAGTCCGACTTTTTTTGCCCCTTACTGTTACTCTCTGGTTCCTGCCTGTAAGGTAATTCTTTATCCATGTTGGAGCTTTTTCGCTTACTCCCGCCTGTCTCTCAAGTTTGTGTGTGTGTGTGTGTATATATATATATATATATATATATATATATATATATATATATATATATATATATATATATATATATATATATATATATATATATATATATTATATATATATATATATATATATATATATATATATATATATATATATATATATATATATATATATATATATATTATATGATACCAATGATAGCAAGACCTGTATATAATTAGCTGTATAAAATATACAAACGCCAATCATATCATACGTTTTGCATGTTAATAATTGTTTGATCAACATAGGCAGATATACATGTATACAGCTTGCCTTGATCACGTGGAGGGTTACATAGTGTGTGTCAAGAGCTGTCTACCTGATGCTCAGACCACCACCTTGCAGGACAGTTATGCACGGCCACGAGACCAGCAGCACAAGAATGAATGAAGTAGCAACGAGCTAAAACATCTCGATCTCTCAGGATGGTTAGTCCTTAGAGATCGAGTATTAATTATGAGCGATTCAGATATTAATCACACACAGGGGCCATGTGATTATTATTTGACTTGTAAAACAGGTAGTTAAACTCTAACCATCTCCAGCGACTTCATGGTAGTTGCACTAGGAGTCTACTCCAGTTACAGGAAGGTACTGGAGCCTACGCAGGGGACTGTTACAGTCCCCTGCCTCGCACCATTCACCCTGCAGAGTTTAATGAGACTAGCCCCAAGCATCTGCCTCCAACCTTGGACAGACAAACACACTTTTATTTTACAGATATTGGTAAATTATTATTACAAAGATCACAAAGATTAGTAATAAAATAATAATAATAATAATAATAATAATAATAATAATAATAATAATAATATAATAATAGTAATGTTCATTATCATGACCCCATATCACATAAATCTATGCTGTTGGCAGATTATATTGAGAACATGGATAAGGCGACCTGTATGGATGTGTGTGTGTGTACTCACCTGTGTGTACTCACCTATTTGTGCTTGCTGGGGTTGAGCTTTGGCTCTTTGGTCCCGCCTC